>NC_092871.1:46172378-46174486 GCF_032062135.1 Pyxicephalus adspersus
TTTATGTTTGCTTTTATTTTTTTTATTTTTTTTCTACTAGGTCTTATTTTCAGGGTAGGTCTTATATTAGGGCAGGTTGGGGGAAAAGTGCTAGGTCTTATTTTCGGGGTAGGTCTTACTTTCGGGGAAACACGGTATATCGTGCAGGAACATTCGTCGTTCGTTTTCCGACGATAATAATTGGAAGTGTGTACGTAGCTTTAGCTGAATAAGGGTTATCAGGAACTGGAAAACAAAGGGTTGTTCCTACACAATGGTAAATCATATTTGTTTTTCCAGCTTTAAATAAAATAAATTTTTTTCTTAAGACTTAATGGGCTTTACAGGTCTATTAAATATACATTATTTTGTCAGTGGATGATTTTAGACAACTTTTACCAACATTGGTGGATAATATGTATACTTTAATGTAAACATGTGAAGTGTTTATCATTTTTCAGACATTGTCTTTCTAATATATAAAACAAGTTTGACTGATTCAGGAGTTTTCTCATTGATTCCTGGAAACAGCCTTTACTAAAGAAAATGTATAAATTCTTTATAAAGTCCTAAAAAAGTTTTAATTTATATAAACCATGTAAAGCCCTTAAGGAGGAGCCAATGGAACCCCTGAAACACATCACAAGACTGTTTTTATGTTGGAACTTTTTAAATAAAAATCATTGGACCACAGCTTACATGTTCTCACTTCAAAACAACCTATTTTGTGTAAGCATTCCCTGCAGCATGGTAAATACTGAATAAATAGAAAGCATTCAAACTCTTCTTAAATAAAAAAGACACAAAGAAAAAGCAGTACTCCACACACCTCATATTAAACTTTTAAAAAGTGCACCTGCCAGATACACCTGCAGAGCATATTTATGGAATTTCAGATTGACTACTTTAAACATGTCTCTAAAGAATGAAGAAGTGGGGAGCACACCTTACCACTTTGGTGTAAAAATCTTGTACACAAAAATACCAGATGCTTCTTTTAGAATTATTTTATACACTGCCCTACAGTAAGTAAGATTTCAATGCTTGTAGTTGGGAATAACTTCATGCACCACCACAGCCCTATTGATATAACCTGAGCATAGAAGCTTTGTTATTTCTTTTCCCCACATGGTGTGGGATTTCAAAATAGTAGCAGTAGTAGTAGTTTAGCATCAGGAAGTGCTTTAATGCATAAAGGGTCATGTTATGTCCCTTCTGCAATAAGTATTCTTACCTGCGTTATAGCCATTCCATCTGTCAAAATTGACGGAGTTTAGTTCAACATTGGCTGCCAGGATACCTTGCACATCCTGGCTTCCCCTGTGGGTGCCTGGACTGAGTGAACTCCCAATGCAACTGTGCTGGACTTACATCATTCCAGCCCAGGCCATTAGGATGACTGAAGATCAGAAAGCGAAAAAAAAGCAAGAAGATGGCAGAGCCCTTGACAGATAATAAGGACAGGTAAGTATCTCATCGGTTTAGTTACCTATAAAATTCTAGTGATTATAACTGATAAACATTGAACCTAGCTATTCAGGATAAAGGCTCCAGAAAAAGTTGGTTGTCCATACCTTAACAGTACTAAGATCCATAGGATGTTTGATTATATCATGATAGTCATGCAACTCTAAAGCCTCAGCATCCACTGGTTTGTAGAAAGGCCAGGCATAAGCAGCATGTTTCTTGGAAAGCATCTCCTTCAGGATACTGTCACAGTATTTGAGATGCTCTGTCAGTTTGCCTTTTTTCCCAGCATGCTGTGGGATCTCTCCATCTTCTAGGTCCTTCTTTGGTGGCTTGATTGGGCGTCCCGTGCTCTCTCGTCTGTTGGACACTTTTGCTTGCTTGGGATCAGACAAAGGGACAGGAGACTCACTACGGCTGGCAGTTATGGCAGAAGTTGTGGGGGTGGTGGTGTCTGCTTTTCTCTTCACCCCTTTTTTCTGAAAGAAGAAGAATACAGTTGAGCTTGATTCTCATTTCAGGGATGCTGTATCGTAGAGTTTTCTCTCTCAGGAGCATCACATACTTCTGAAGTCTATAGTGACAACTGATTTACACAAAGGAAATAAAGAATGCAGGAATCAGGAGAGCTGCTGTAGCATAAAGTTACAAGTTATATGTAA
>NC_092871.1:46174616-46214068 GCF_032062135.1 Pyxicephalus adspersus
CTATAGTTCAACAAAGTTCATAATTTAAAAAAAAACATATCACTCACAGTGAAATTGTGCCTAAATTGGAAAATAAATACAAATTTACGAAATAACCAATAAACATATCAATAATCGATTGTGCAAGACCACAATCTTTATTATATGCAGATTATGATGTGCTGTGCAGTATCTATTATATACTTGTGCACTCTAGAATATCCACCACCATCGTGTAAAATCCTAAGGAAGACATACTCACAAGAACATATGGGACCACTATCTACCTAGTAGGTCTATTATTCTCCACCTTACATGTTGTTAGTGAGAATGCCACCTCAAAACATACTTCAAAATATAAACAGCACTCCACATAGTGTGAAACCACTTTTATTAATTTATAAAACAAACAAAAAAAGACATTTTCCAAAAACTACGATATAAATTTGCAAATACTGCAGAGTTTAGATTTTTTACAAGTGACTGTTGATCTATTTCAAATACAAATTTGTATTTTTAAAATTTAGTTCAAACATCTAAGCACAGTGAGTAAAATATGTCAGTTGGCCAGTCAGTTTAATAACTACAAGTGCTGTTCCAACTTTAAAAAAAAAATTATTTTATAGAACGATATTTAGTAATCCCATTATTTTGTGGTCAAACATTACTATAAAAGACATAGTTGAGGTGGTACACAATTAGTGTAATTGATGATTATGAATGATGCAGAGATAAATTGAAAAAAAATATATATGACTCTAACAGAGCAACTTTAAGATTTAATAGTAGATGTGTGTGAGCCTGTGGCAAAGGACACCGAGGATGAGCGAATATAAACAGAACTATATGGCATTATATGTTATGCTATGCCATATTGTAAACCTGTCTCCCAACTGCTACCTGCCCATGAAGTTATCCCACCTGCTTTGCACTGTCATTTGTGTAGTAAATAAATTAAAAAAAAAAAATAATCACACACTCAGTACCCCTATTTGACAATCCTAAAGTACATGTACACACGTCCAATGGTTCGCGCCCGATAATCGGCTCAGGGCTGTCCTGGCGGATCCACGGACGACGAACGATCCTAATGCAAGGGAAAGGGGAGAGCACGCAGCAGGGTGCCGCTCCCTCGTTCCCCCCTCTCCATAGAGCAGAACAGTGCTGTACGTACAGCACTCGTTCATGCATCGTGAAGTCCTTAGTCGTTGTTAAGGATCGTGAAAGATACATTCCAACAACAAAAAAATGCACGTGTGTATGCGGCTTTAATGTTGGTAATGGCCACTATGCATAGTTAGATCATATCCTGTTTAGAGGCAAAGCTGTGTGAGACAGAGGTGTGAGGTAAATAAAATAATTCTGTTGCTTACCATCAGTGCCAGCTGTCAGCCAGAAGCACCCTTCCTTTGTTTATTTTATTTAACACACAAAAGTTTATCTTCTTTTCCACTTACATCAAAGATAAATCTCATCACAGTGTAAAGAGCTTAATGTAGCTCATTTTCTGTTAGCTCAAACTCAAGGGGATAGTTAAAGCAATTGTTTTACCATTTCAAGAAACTATTTTTAAACAGGATTCTTTTTTCAGAAGTTATGTCTAGGTGTCAAAAGTTGTTTGGAGCAGAATTAAATTTTTGACTGTAATAGTGCTTTTAGTAAAAATAAAAGGCTTGACTTCTGTTTTAGAGCATTTATTCTACAAACAGCAAATTTAAAATTTTATTTATTGCAGATTAGCATTCCTTTAGATGTGGTGACTGCATTATTTATTTTCTTTTCATACTTTTTTTTCCATGAAACTAAAATATCTAGCAAGTCAAAAAATCCATGCCCACTACTCTATGTAAGTAGAAAAACTAATTACAATGCCAGAATAAAGCACTTTCCTTGTTGCAGCCAATTAGGTTTACTGTGTAGGTTACACTCGGGACATGATGACTGCAGGATTCCAGATGCATAGCATTTTTCATCACTGAATGTAAACAACTGTTACATGGAAGAATATGCACCACGTATTTCCCTTAACCACCTGAGCGTTACACTGAGGTCTAGATTTTTGTACCAAAAGTGATCCACTGTTTTTCATGAAATTTTTTTTTTAAATTGTAGACCTGTAACTTACAGAAATATGGATCAAGGGGGATGGCTTTTCCAGACCCAATACTGTACCACAGGGCGGTACATCTGACCCGCTTAGTCGACTGGTGTAGACATGCCTGTTTTAAGGGATGGGTGACCCTGGAGGACGCACAGTCCCCAATAATGTTAAGTGTGGCAGCATGGTCCCCAGCTGAGGACACGGTTGCCCTACGCCGACACCCCCTGATAGGTGAGACGCTCAGAGTGGTGGCGAGGTATTTCCGCACGGAAGGCATTACTGTGTTCCCCTCCCCTATGTCCCCCATCCTAGGACACCCCATTTATCTCTTTTCCATTTATCATTACGTGGCATGCTATATGTTCTCTCGAGTTACTGGATATGACTATTTCTGTAAAATTGTATTCCTTTTCACGCTTTTATTTGCCTTTGCCATCTGTATACACTGGTCTGAGTTCTGTAATTGTCTGTTTTTATTGGTTGCTAATAAAAAATTAAAAAAAAAAAAAAAAAAGTATCTTGTGTTCCGCCGGCCGGCCTCTTGTGTTCCGCCGGCCTCTTGTGTTCCGCTGGCACCCGACGCTGGAGAGGGAGATCGACGGACGACGATCGACGGAGGACGACGCTGGAACACGAACCCGACGCTGGATGAGCACAGCGGGACCAGGTAAGTAAGGATGGGAAAAAACTCGGGGTTAACCATACTAGCCATTTTTTTTTTGCCCGTACGAAGGTCGGGCTTAACGGCTAGGAGGTTAAACTGCAATGACTGGGTGATGTTTTTAACTTACTTTAACTGAATTTTCACAGACATCTGTTCTAGTGACTCAAAAATTCTACATAAAAACAACAATTTAACATAAAAAAGGTTAGACAGATTCCAGTCATTTGTGTATCTCTAGGCAAAACCTAATTTTTAGGCTTGGATGGAGTGACATTATTAGAGAGATTCACCATCCATTTGTCCAGCTAAGACTTTCATTAAGGATAAAAGGTGAAGAAAATCCGAAACCTTGGAGCATAATCAGAACATAGGGTTGGGAGAAAACTTCCAGTTGGAGTCTGTTTATGTTAAGAAATCATTAAGTAGCTCCACAGATGAAAACATTCTAGTGGTATAAAAAAGGTTAGTACAGTACAAAAGCATCAAATCATTAACGGGCTATATACATCCATAAATATATTACCTTAATGACAGGAGCTGCTGGTGGGACTACTGATGCTACTGGAACGGGGGCAGCTGCAGGAGGCTGTGGTGCTGTAGTGGCAGTTGAAGGGTTTACGTTTGCAGTTATGGTTGGCACAGGAGTGGCAGCGATAACTGGAGTCTGGGAAACTACAGGGGCAATATTTGTTAGCTGAACCGTTGGGCTCACAGTAGAGACAGTGGAGGCTTGTGCTGCAGCTGTAAAGAAAATAGTTAAAAAGTATTTTTTTTTTTTTTTGTACAAATATATTTTTCTCAAAATGATGACACTTTTACAAGTAAAAAAAATGACAGTTCACTGCAACTATTTCTGTCTTCTTTACAAGGAAGTGGGATAACTTATGTAAAAAGAATACTAACGTTTAGACATACCTCTTTACGTATATATTTACACATTACACACACAACAGTACCAGAACAAATATTTAAAAGTGATGAACAGTGTATAAAGGTATGTTCCAAAATACATCTGACTTCATGTTTTTGCCATTTCTCATGCAGTTAGTTACTGTAATTGTAATTACCATTTTCACATAAAGTTATATTTTAGAGGTTTATGGTAAGAGAGGGTATTTTTTTTTTGTACAAAAACCTTTGCCATTCAACACATGTTCCTCATCATTAAACAAAACTGAGACCTCATGCAGAATCATTCTAATAGTTAGGAGACCTTTGTATCGCTCCCGTCGCCTTTCCACAGGTGGATCAGCTCGTCTTCCGGAACTGCGTTCCACCACGGTAGGTTTGGGAGAGCTGCGCTCCACTACGACTGGCTTGGGAGATGGAGGTTTTTTCTCAACCGGTTTTTCTTGCTCTGTGATTACTGGAGAAAAAATTGATGTCATTAAAGGGACACTATCATTTGTTGAATAGTATATTAACTCTCCATACTTGATCTAAATAAGAAATGGGAAGATCTGCTTATAACTGGTTGACCCTCTTCCCCATGTTATCTACTATGCATAATACCTATGGATAGGAAGTGGTAATCACCTAGGCTCCCAACCATTCGTATAAACCTAGCCTAAGGTATAATCTGGCAAATACAGATCAGTGAAGGGATGATTTCTTCACTCTGTTGATAAATTGTAAGAGTATCTACTAGTTGAATACATGGATGCTAAAAAAGATTTGGGTTTGTTTTTCATCTGACCTCATTAAGCTCAGAAGTATGGAACCTGCAGTGTTGGGATCTACGGAACAACAACATTCCACTTTAGCTGAATATACAATTAGGTCCATAAATATTTGGACAGAGACAACTTTTTTTTACTTTTGGTTGCGTACATTACCACAACTAATTTTAAATGAAACAACTCAGATGCAGTTGAACTGCAGACTTTCAGCTTTAATTCAGTGGGTTGAACAAAAAGATTGCATAAAAATGTGGAGAACTAAAGCCTTTTTTTTAACACAATCACTTCATTTCAGGGGCTCAAAAGTAATTGGACAAATTAAAAAAAGCTGAAAATAAAATGTTCATTTCTAATACTTGGTTGAAAACTGCTAGTAATGACAGCCTGTAGTCTTGAACTCATGGACATCACCAGATGCTGGGTTTCCTCCTCTTTAATGCTTTGCCAGGCCTTTACTACAGCGGCTTTCAGTTGTTGTTTGTTTGTGGGCCTTTCTGTCCGAAGATTAGTCTTCAACAAGTGAAATACATGCTCAATTGGGTTCAGATCAGGTGACTGACTTGGCCATTCAAGAATATTCCACTTCTTTGCTTTAATAAATTCCTGGGTTACTTTGGCTGTATGTTTTGGGTCCTTGTCCATCTGTATTATGGAATGTCTCCCAATGTGACTTCATTTAGTTGGATTTGAGCAGACAGTATGTCTCTGAACACCTCAGAAATCATTCGGCTGCTTCTGTCCTGTGTCACATCATGGATAAACACTAGTGTACCAGTGCCACTGGCAGCCATGCACGGCCCAAGCCATCACACTGCCCCTGCCATGTTTTACGGATGATGTGCTATGCTTTGGATCATGAGCTGTTCCACACCTTCTCCATTCTTTTTTCTTGCCATCATTCTGGTAAAGGTTGATCTTGGTTTCATCTATCCAAAGAATGTTTTTCCAGAATTGTGATGGCTTTTTTAGATGTTTTTTTTTAGCAAAGTCCAATCTAGCCTTTCTATTCTTGAGGCTTATGAGTGGCTTGCACCTTCTGTATTTGCTTTCATGCAGTCTTCTCTTTATGGTAGACTTGGATATCAATACGCGGAGCTCCTGGAGAGTGTTGTTCACTTGTTTGGTTGTTGTGAAAGGGTTTCTCTTCACCATGGAAATGATTCTGCGATCATTCACCACTGTTGTCTTCCGTGGGCGTCCAGGTCTTTTGGCATTGCTGAATTCTCCAGTGCTTTGTTTCTTTCTCATGATGTACCAAACTGTAAATTTTGCCACTCCTAATATTGTAACAATTTCTCTGTTTTGTTGTTTCTCTTGTTTTTTTCTGTTTTTGCAGCCCAAGGATGGCTTGTTTCACCTGCATGGAGAGCTCCTCTGATGTCTGTTCAAAGCAAACTTCTCCACATAAAAGCACCCCCCCCCCCTCCAATCAACTCCAGGCCTTTTATTTAATTAGTTAATTGATAATGACATAACAAAGGAATTGCCCATGAAATAGCCTTTGAGACAATTGTCTGAATACTTTTAAACCCCTGAAATGAAGTAACGGTGTAAAAAAAAAAACAAAAAAAAAAAAAGGCTTTAGTTCCTCACATTTTTATGCAATCTTTTTGTTCAACCCACTGAATTAAAGGTGAAAGTCTGCAATTCAACTGCATCTGAGTTGTTTCATTTAAAATTGATTGTGGTAATGTACAGAACCAAAATTAGAAAAAAGTTGTCTCTGTCCAAATACAGCACAAACTATTTAAAGGATAATGTCACATTTTAAAGGATAATGTCACATAAGAGTGCCCCTTCAACAAAACATTGACTAATCCAGTGAATACCAAAACTCAAGAATCCGTATTAATTTTACAGCTTCTATTTATTGTGTATTATATTGATTTAAACCCCAACCAATTATAAAGAACTTGCACTTTCTGCAACACAAATTGCCAGAATCATACAAAACTATTGGAACACATTGAAGATGAAATAATGAACAGTTTAGTGCCTTGATTTTCTCTGGGTGTTTTTAGTAGCATACATTATAAATACACGATAAATATATGACCTGGCCCTAAATATTGCAAATTCCTTTTCCTGAATACAGGATGTTGTGCACAACTGCAAACATTAATAGCATGTATGTGGCCCAAAATGCAAAATGACTAGTTGATCCCAATGTCACCATGTCTGCCTTTTCCCTTCCACAAGATTTCACTGGAAAAATACCTGGAGTTTGTGCCGCTGGTGGGGTTGGCTTTTTCCCCTTGCCTTTTGGAGCTGGGGGCAGCAATTCTACCTCCTCCTGGGGCATCTGTGCCACTTTCTGCAGGAATATCTTCTCCAAGGCCTGGGCCATTAACACAATGTCATCTGTAGACTGAGAAAGATAAAATGATTATGTCCAGTTATCAACATATAACACTAGGAGCCATGTTAATCGATGTGTATATTACTCATAATAAGCACATTTCTCCTGTACTCTATACAAGCATTAGGCTGCATACCAGCTAGAATGTGAATGATTGCTACAGGCAACATACATTTTTATCAAAACGAAAGAAAAGTAACAACTACATTAGGTTTTAATTTTAATGCATTTTAAGTTACTAGAACAAATGCAGCTGCTACAAATAGCAAACCATTAGTGAATATGTAGGAATAATTTTCAAATGAACTTGTTTAAAAAAGTGTTTCAAAACTAATAATTTTTTTTGTAGAATCTGTAAAGTTTAAAACTCAGCTGGTTACTATTGCCATATGTTCCTTTTATATTATTTCTGTTGTGGTTACCAGCCCTACACTAAGGGAAAATCTATCCAATAATAATCACTATGAGAAACACCCACTCTGCATGCAGACTGCTTGTTTTTGACATTGATAGTCATCCTGTGACTGCCCAAGCACAGAAAAAGTTTTGCAATAAAATCTGTGTTATCAGAGGGGATTACCATGTCTAGCCCCTCCCCCTAGTCTTATACACACCTGTTCCTGTCCTAGTAAGAGAATGCTCACTAGACTGCCAATAGCTTATAAAATGTTTCCAGAGGGACCTGTGCTCTGATCTTTTAATAATTACAGACAATGGGTAGTCCCTGTATACAGGTTTCCCTGCTCCTTCCTGTGCAGAACAGAGGCTTGAAGGGGGGCGGTTTGCATGACTTGAAGAAATCTTTTGCTTAACACAGCTGAGTATGTGGTTGATCTTAGTGGGGTGAGCTCTTTCTGCAGCCTCTTGTAACTCTTTAATGACCAAGACAAACTCTGCAGTTATTTTTGAATTTTTTTGAGTTTTATTTTCTCCAGAAGAGAAGGTTTATTTGTGATTAACTCACAGTGAGGATTTTATACAGTAACTGACACTATGCTGCCTAATATTATGTTGACACAAACATCTGTCCTAATTGCATTTATTAATAATGTACCTGTTCCAACTTACATACAAATTCAACTTAAGAACAAACCTACAGTCCCTATCTTGCATGTAACCTGGGGACTACCTGTATATCAAATGGTCCTGACACTCACCTTGTTGTAGATGTAACAGTTCGTAAACATGGTATTGAAGTCCTGCATGCATTCATTTGCACTCCAATAATAGTTATTTTCAAGTCTCTTTTTTATTGTCCCCATATCCATTGGATTCTTGATTATTTTGTGATAGTCCTGCAAGTAAAAATAACAGATTACTCCTATTAACGTAGGTGTGGTTTAAAAAGCAACCAAAAACATCAAGCTGATAACAGTGGTTTGGCAGAGTAGCATCCCTGAACACACAAAAGCCTGAATATGACTTACAGGTAGGTTGAGCTTGATGCAGTCTACTGGCTGGTAGAAGGGCCAGGCAAATTGATGCTTCCAAAGAGTCTTCACCACCACATTCTGCATGTACTGGAGCTGATTGGTCTTTCGACCTGGCTTGTTAGGGTTTGTGACCTCTGGAGGGGGTGGGTTCACTGGCCCCTGAGGTGCCTGGGCAGCAACAGTGGCAGCAGACATAATTGCCTGTCTTGGTTATTCCTTTCACAGCAACTCTGCAGAGTAACCTCTTCCTTTACTGCCCCCAAAGGGGGAGGACATCACATTTAAGGGTCCCACCATAGAATCTGAATGCAAAAACAAAAAATATCATTAGAAAAGTTGGAAGAGCCCACAAATGTTACACAATGTCAATAGTTTAGGAACCATTACTAATTTTCTTAGTAATAAGAAAATTGAATGGAAGCAGATGGCAACAATCAGCATCAATCTCAAATCAGTCTAAAGTAATTTGTTGTGTACACTTACTTTAAAATACATAATCAACAGCAAAGTCTTTTACAATTATTTAAAGAAGAAATAATAATAAAATATTCATGAAAAGTCATCCCCTGGTTGGTCAGTTAGCACACTCTAGTAAATCTCAGTGGATGGTCCCGCTGCTGTTCAAATATAGGAAAACCATCAATTTTAAACTAAACATTTAGGAAAGAATGTTAGCGTTAAATATATATCACTTACAAAAAGTAGCCAATTGAAAGTTTTTGGAAGCTTTTGTTGTACAGTGTTTATGGTTGTCAATTATACAATTATTAGATAATTATTAAAGGAGACAATATTAATTTGCATTTCTTTTCACAGTGAAGTACCGTTATGGTTTTACAACAATTCTCTCCTAAACGAAGACCTTTGTTTATCCAAACATCCACTAAGAATCACTGCTCAACCTAAATATACAGCCAGGTATACAACTGTAAATCGAGATTTACTGGGTAACAGTCCAAATACATTTTCAAGTGTCCATCCAGAATTGCTGCTTTATAGCACCCAGAACTACTATTTTGATAGTACAAAGTGTTTATATACAAGGCAGTGCTCAACCCAGAATTTTTTTTTAAGCCGGGTGGTAAGAAATTTTAGGTGGGTGGCAGCCCTTGTATTGTGGCCAAACTCTTTGGTAACCACCCAAAAACCGCCAGGTGGGTGCTGAAAAGTGCCGGGTGGTGCGCCCAGCTAAAAGTGCCTGGGGAGAACCCTGCCAGGACAGAAAATCATCTGGTCTGGTTTCTAAAACTTTTAAAATTTACCCCAGGTGAAAAACACTACCAAAGCAAGGCTTGTAGAATGACCTTTAATAGCAATACCCTAAAGGGGACCTAAGCTCAAATATTTAATTTACATGAAAGTAATTCAAAGAAAGGGGGCCTACCAATAGGGGTTCCTAGATTGACTAAGGGTAATAACTGACAAGCCTGGATAAGTCTATATTAAAGGCACAATGAGGGAATGAGCAGGCTTTTACTGGCAATCTTATTTTAAAAGAAACTTGAACTTGAGATTCTGTTTGTTAAAACAACTTTTGACATCCCGATTTGTTGTTTTTAAATACCTATTTATATAGTGTGTTTAATTTTGAAACATAAAATAGTGCAGTTGACCTATGTTGGAAATAGGAACCACTGTGTGACAAAACAATAAGTTTCTTTAAAATAGGATTGCCAGTAAAAGCGGAGTAGACAGCCCTGTGGCTAACCTCCCCTTTTTGTCTTTATCACTGCGACAGTGCCTCCTGGGATACATACGTCATGCATCCTGGGAGGCTCTTGGCTGCTCGTTCTGCGCATGCATTTTCCTTCAGGGAGGGGAAAGAGACGCCGAAAGACTTATGTGCAAAGAGATCGGCTCTCGTTTTTACCTTTGACAGCAGCTACATCACCTGATCTAGCGCCTGCACCTGTCACATGATCAGGTGACAAACCCAGAAGGAAAGATGGCACCTAGGGCTTTCTCCAGCTTCCGGGACAGTGCGGGACCCGATAGCGGAAAGCTCAAGCACAATCGAGGGATCTGCAGAATTAAAGGGAAAAGTGATTTATTCGTTTAGTTCCGCTTTAAGTACCGTATTTTCCGGCGTATAAGACGACTTTTTAACCCCGAAAAATCTGTGCCAAAGTCGGGGGTCGTCTTATAGGCCCGGTACTTACCAATCACATACAAGTTGCTGTAAGCGCACCAATGAGAAAGTTAGAACGTTTCTGTACTTCCTGGTTGTCAGCAATGAAAGCTCGCCATTGGTTGTTTAGTATTCTTTTGCTGCCACATTTTGAATCATCTGTTCAGGTGCTGCACATAGGGAGTGACACCATGGTGGAGGGACCCGGCTGTACCCTGAACGGGGAGAAGATCCGAGCTCGGTTACCAAGGGTCAGAGTGTCAGAGAACTTCGGCGGAACACTGTGAGCCATGCAGTATAGACGTATTTATATGCGCGTTATATAATATTTTGATTTACAAATCAGCCACTAGGTGGAGCTGTGTGACTGGCTGTAATAGCCCAGAGATCCCTGCTGCTTTCTACTATAGTGGCTGTAAAGTCTGCAACCCCACCTGTCACTTAAAGAGGAACTAAACTCAGAATTTCTACTTTACATAGAAGGGTAGACAATTCAATTATTTAAAGTAAAAATTTTGTTTGTTACTGTTTTTTTTTTTTAAGTGCAACAAACTCTATATTTTAACTGGAAAAGTTGAGGGTTGTCTTTTACGCCCAGTCGTCTTATACGCCGGAAAATACGGTAATTACTTTCTGTAGGACTATTAATTTCTCCCACCTTTGTGGATGAATTTTGACACACTCTTCCTCACAACATTATTTAAGTTCTTTAAGGTTTGAGAGCATTTGTTAATATACATGTCTCCTAATGTCCTACCACAGCATTTCATTCATGTATGACTGGACCACTTTCAACAGTTTGATTTTTTTTTTTTTTAGCCATTCTGTAGACTTACTGACATGCCTGGGAATATTGTCCTGTTGCATTACCCAAGTTCAGCCAAGCTTTAGCTCTTTCACAGAGCTAGACTCTAGAACACTATAAAGAGAAGTTCTTTGTAAGCTCAGTGACCGCAAGGTGCCCAAGACCTATGGTTGTAAAAAAAGCCTAAATCATCAATCCGCTAACACGGCACTTGACAATTGGTATGAGATGTTTGTGCTGATATGCGGCGTTTGGTTTTCGCCAATCATAGTGCTGTCCATTACAGCCAAACATCTCGACTTTAGTCTCCTCTGTCCCAACGACATTATTCAAGATGCTTTGTGGTCTGTTCCGATGGAACTATGGTAATATATATTTTTTTTCTTTAATGAGGCTTTCTCTTAGCAACCTTTCCAAAAAATATTTTTTAGTCTTTTCCTTATTGTAGGGTCACTAACTTTTAACATTCATACTAACTGAAACATGTCTGAGATGAGACATTTTTTTTTCTTTTCTTATTTCATTTTTCTGAGCTTTGCTCGGTCTGACCTTGGGATGAATTTGCAGGGGCGTCCACTACTTGGAAAGAATGAAA
Source organism: Pyxicephalus adspersus (assembly GCF_032062135.1). Classification (NCBI taxonomy): domain Eukaryota; kingdom Metazoa; phylum Chordata; class Amphibia; order Anura; family Pyxicephalidae; genus Pyxicephalus; species Pyxicephalus adspersus. The sequence continues at coordinate 46,186,360 of NC_092871.1, forward strand.
ATGCTCTTAAATGATTTTGTGAATAATGTGAATAATCTTGCTCACTGTAAAACTGTTTATAAATTGTAACCCTATTAACTCTACCTAGATTGATGGGAAGCAACAATTGCTCCTCTAAGATAACAGCAGATGTCTTTCCTCCTTGGCATGTTATTAACACTTGATTACTTCAGACCAGCAATTGCCAAAACAAATGCTTTCCAAAAAGTAGTCACACTTGCTGATGATCCGCTAATCAAGTGCATTTGATTTGCAGCATCTGGCTGCCCAATTCTTATGGAAGTAGTAAGGATGTGCTTAATTTTTCAAACGATGGTTCTGCATTTTCAATCAACTAATGGCATGGTGTAATATATTCTTCAACGGAGGTTGTTTTTAACAAAATTTAAGATTGCTAGGGGCCAGATGTTTTTTCCCCCCCAATAAATCCTGGGGCACAAAACTTTAGAATTACCTTATTTTTTCACATGACTGCACATACAACCTTAATACAAAGCAGTGTATCCAACTTGAAAGTAACCGTTAGGATACAGTTACCTTGGTTTCTGTGGCTTGCTGTACATGTAAAAATGTCTAGGTGATTGAAAAGGTATGTCTGAGCATCACAAAAAAAAAAAATATACCCTTTGTTTGTTTGTTTTTTTGATATGACAGATCGACTCAGGTTGAATGGTATACTTTGTTAACGTGATTGAGGAGTTTTTAATGCCTTTAGGCTCTATCGCTATTATTGCCTGGTTTCCAATAAAACAATAATACTATATCTCTCTGAGAAAGCTAATATTTTCAGTAAGCAATTATATAGCCAGAAACATATACAATTACCAATACAGAATGGCTCCATGGATTATTCTTTGTATTTCCCTGACAGTGGTTGGTGACATCTGTTAGCTGGGTGGAAATAATATAGGTGTAAAAATAAACATGCCTGTTCACATGTTGATGCCATCCAGAAATATTTTTGTCAAATAGAACATGGGTGTCTCGGTTCACATTTTCTATCTACAGTTGCACAGAGCACATAGACCGGGTGAAACAAGTACATACCACTCATCTCTAAATAGCGATTTACAAACAAAACCAGGACGCTGATTTGTCAAAAGTGAAATCACTGGGAGGTGTTCTAATTTCTTTGCACTCCTTTCAGTTCCTAATAAGTCAATGACTCGCTCTGCCACCTAGTGACCAATTGTCAGTAGACAGCTGTCACAATAGGAATTGCTTTATGTATGAATGAAAATTATAGGCACATTTAGAGTATTTCATTTTTTTATTTATTTTAAAGAAAGGGTGAATCCCCTCCCTTTCAGTAAAGTCAGATTTGGAGCACAGAGCCTACCCACATCAAGCATTCCAGGAGGCTTCTGGCTACTCCTTCTGCACATGGCCTTTCTGGGGCATGCACAAAATGGACTTTTTTCAAGTAATGGGGGGNAGATCTCATGCATCTAAGCCCTCAGTCCTGTAATCCCTGGATATTACTATGCGACCAGCTCAAACATGCCCATTCATTTGTGAATAGAATGTGTATAAATGGGTAGATGAATATGGGATTGGATTCTATAAACAACCATCCTGATCCTTTGGTGTAGACCTTTTGTTGTATTTTTTTTTTTAAGTAATAAATATCACAGAAAAAAATTAGTATTGAGTATTATTTTTCCCCACAGCATCATGCTGGTCTAGATCGTACATCTGGTTTTGCAAAGAATAAAGGAAAACAAGACTCAGGGCTGAGGAGCACAAGGGTTATCATTGATGCAAGCACAAGGTTTATCTGCTGAATACACTGAAACACACTGGGTAAAGACTACAAATCTTTTCATCACTCTGAAGGATAAAGAATACCCTTCTGTAAAGAAAATAACCATAGGAAAATGATAGTACATGGCTGTCAAACTCAAATACACAGAGGGCCAAAATAAAAAACAGACAAAGTCGCAGGCCAACCTTGAAATTTAATGAAACAATAGAGGAAATTTTCCTTCTCATTAGATATAAAACCCTTTCATTTGGAAACAAAGAGGTTTTGCTTCACATTCAATCTGGAACAAGCTTATAATAGAGAAAGAGGCATACAATTTACTTTTTTTTTTTTTTTTTTTTTTAATATTATTTAGGAAAAAATCTTATGCCTCTTTCTCTGTTTGTAGCTTTCTGAGTTAAATTTCATTGGTAACCTTTGTGCACAGGGTAACAATAATATTAACAATATTCTTCTATGAAAATCCAACCATTCAAGTCCATGCCTTGGAGTAGCAAGGAAAAGTACGGCTGTACTACAGTACGCATAGGCAGAGAGCCCGCTGGTCTATAGACACGAGTGATGCCGGAAATTGTAGTAGAGGTGCTATTTCAATGATGCTGCGGGCCAGCTGCAGTCCATATTTAGGACTTCTTTGGGGGCCAAAATAATGGATGTTGGGGGCCAGATTTTACCCCTGGGCAAGAGTTTGACACCCCTGTGATAGTAGTTCTTACACCCAGCTAGTTTAATCCCTTCCCAACTCTAAAAAAATCAACAATTTCAATTACTGTCTGGCTTGCTTACACTAGATATTGCAGTACTTGAAATAAGAAGGTATCTGTGTATTAGATACTAAGTTTATATATTCTGAAATTTATTGAAAGACATTGTTACATATGTTGTCATGGTCAATAGATTGTTTTCTCTTTGTTTTTGTCTTTTATTGATTATTGTATTGTCTGTGTAAAACAGAAAAATTATAATGATAAAAAATCAACAATTGTTGCGCTCAATGTTTCTATTGAAGGGATTTTCTATCTCTTGATGAGAAAATTATGTGGATCTCACCAATGGGAAAACAAGCTTCCACACTGCATACAGTTTTTGCTAGAGTTTTGCTTTAACCATGTTACAATTTTTCAAGATATATACAAGATATACAATATTACAAGATTTGTTTGGAACCAACCTTTCCCCTGGGAACTCAGATTTACTTACTAGAGAAATGTGATGTCAAACTTGTTATAAAAAGGGCTCATAGCTTTTGGATCCATTCCTTTTAAAAATAGTGTGGTATGGGTTTTTCATGCTACTGGATAGAAGGTAGATAGGTTTCTGCTGGAGTCTAGGATTTTAGCAAACCATACAAACATAGGGGGATCTAACCCCATATAGTTACAAATACCACAAACAAAATATCTGATGATATTTGAATTTGCACACGTGTAAGCCAGTACACGGTGCACACAAAACACAACCTTGTAAGCTGTATTCATTGCTGCAGTTTCTTCTTAGTGATTTTGCACACCATGATTTCTCTTGTTGCTATCCCACCATGGTTACGCAAATAAGAAGAAACACAAGGCACAAGAAGACTTCACAAGGAAAAAGACACACACACATTCAAAGACAAACTTCTCTACGTGGGGAAAAATGCAGCATATGGTAATTTGGCACATCACTTCAGTTGGTTTTATTCATCCAACGTGTTTAGTGGGATTGATCTCTGTACACAACTCTGCTATTGCTTAGTTTTCTCCTGATGATGTCCAGCAACTTGTAAAAATTCTACTGTGAGAACGTTTGTACAAAGCAGAGGTTATAATGCTACAAGCAGACAAATGAATAATCAAATTCGCTGGAAACTTCTGTTTACAAATGGCAATATACAATGTGTGGGACTTCCATTAATAACATTGACTAGGGTAGGGTGACTAGGGTAATTAAGCAGAGATCAAGATAAAACAATCATTCTTGTCTGGGCAGAAAAAAAATATCCTTGTAAAACAACTTACTTTTGGAAAAGTAAATAAAATTACTTGTGGTATGGGTTTTTCATGCTACTGGATAGAAGGTAGTCCCTGCTCCCACCAATACAGATTTCTATCCAATTGTTTTATTTTGTTTATTTCTCAAGTGCTCTTTTAGGTGAGTATGACCTTAACTGTGTATTTTCTTTACCTGCTATACCTAATGGCATCAAATAGTTTGACTTTGATAACTATAATTTCTTGTTTGGTCCTAGATTGGAATGAAATAAACCCATAATGAGTGAGAAAAAGCAAACAAAAATTTTGCATTTCTTTAATAATACCAAATAATAGTATCAATAGTAATACTTCACTTAACCATAAATGATGATCAGTGAATCAGAGCCCTCCACAGTCCTCATCAGGCACCATTAGGAAGATCGTTATTTACAAAAGAATTTTAACTTTTTTAAAAAATTCAAAAAAATAGTCCACAGGATTTAAAATTATGAATTTAGTGGTCCGTGAGGTCCGAAAGGTTGTCGACCGCTGCACTAATGTACTGTGGATATAGTAATTATAGCAAGGGTATCCTGAAGACCTAAGCTTTTTCAAAGGTTCCTCTATGTTAAAAATGTTAAGAAACACTGTAATAAACCATACAAATGCCTAAGTTCTGGCTCTATGAATGGTACTCGATAGAGCTCAGAGCAAGATTCTCTCTTCTTTAAGCCTTATCTAACAGAGCAAGACTTAAAACAGACCTTTAGATTAACATTTAAATACAGACTCATTTCAAACTTTCTTCTCAAACTTTCTGGTTTCTGACTTTTAAGCAGCAGGGTACTTCATACCGAAAAGTGGATTCTGCTGCATGAGTACTCAACAGATAAAGTGGAAATGTGAAGAGTATGAACGGACTAATATTTAAAGAGGAAGTGTACAAGAAACTGAAAATATATATATGATTTTTTATTTCCTTTTTAAATTCCAGGTGAAAATTAAAAAATAAATATGTGGGCGTGTTTGAAAAAAAAAATACGAGGGTCTAATTAAAGGTGAAAACAAAAGCAAGATCTTATTCCCCAAAAGAGGGATAATTCTTAACATTTATCCTACCTCCCCAGAGGAGTGACAGAAGTAGCTAATCAAACACCATATTCCCTCCTGAACTATTATGTAACGGCCTGGCAAACGAGAAACAATTCTTATTTGACATTGTAAATGATAACACATAATGTCCAGGTAAAATATTAGAATATGCTTGTCATTACAACACTTTTGTCATGTATTTAGAAAGGGCAAATAAATAGCCGTTTTTTATGTCAGTGCCAATACAACTTAGCAACAGTGTACAATCAGACACTTTACCACCCTAAGTTAGGGCTTTAAGACACAGCAAATCAATATTTAACGTGAACACACCAGTTTTTTTGGGACAGTACTATTCTCTCAGGGAGGCATAGCTGAGGCAGGAATGATAGAACATAGAATCTAACTGGAATGAGATTCAAATTGGAAACTAGCACTTTTGTTACATTCGACTAATACTCAAAAGAATACCAGGATCGGGTCAGTTAAGAGATTCTTTAGGGCTTTTCTAAATATCCCTCCAACCGGGGGAACAGCCCTTACCATATTGCCTTTGTCCAACAACAACCATTCCTCAGAATCAAATAATAAAAATTGTGTTAATCACCACTGACCATTTATTTGGAAAGCCTATTATACCACTAAAGGGCCAAAAAGCTTAACAACTGAGGCAGGATTTCTTTGAGCTAGACATAACATAGAACTGAGAACCAGTCCAATTTTTACTAGACCAAGGCACTCATCAACCTCTGGGAAAATAGGTGGCCCAATACACATAAATTGTTTTTTTTTTTAACACTTAATAAAATACAGTATCTCATTAGCCAAATTAAATAATGTTTAGGATATGGCCACATAAATAGAAATTAAAAAAGCAAACAATATTACTAAACTGGGCAGGAGGCAAACGTTTTTGTAGCTACAGCAAAAACGTTATTCATACTAAGACAACCGTTCAGCCAAAATATAACAGTGGTACCAAGCACAACTTACCTGATGGTAATAGCACAAGTAAAAAGTCAAATTTTACCCAACTCCTGGTATGTTTTTCTATTATATCCCTGTACCACTCTAACCTTAATCCTTTTCCCCCACAAATTCCCTAAATTATTTTTTTTTTTTAAATTGGAAACTCATTAGTAAAACTGTATGCATAAGGTAGTGCTTATTTTTTAATCTAAAACTAGATTCTAAAATCTAGAGTCTAAAACTAGGTTGTCCAATGTTCAATATACAGACTGTGGGCTAGGAAGCTGCCTGACAAGCAATTTTGTCTGGCCCGTGGTTTTCAAAGAATTCCTGCGCTTTTAGTTTTGCTAGTAGAGCAGCACGCTGCAGTCAGGTGGCATGCAAGCCGTTGTTTACAGCAGCACGTTCCACCTAAGCGGCCTCTGAAAAGCTAGCCCAATGACTGCACAGCTCCTACCATGTGGCGACCAGATGGACCACAAATCAAAAGGCTGGAGTCATAGTCAAATATTTGGCAGTGGGGATCCAGCGTCCAGCTACGCTCTGGCGGTGAATTCTGCAGGGTACAACTACAACTGAGGGGGGGGGGGGGGTATGTTGGGCTCAATGGGAGAGAAAATATGTATTTTCAATTGCCATACAAATATTCTATAACATACCTAATTATAAATCTAATAAAATATACCAAACATGGCCAAAAAATCTAATATCTTTACCCTAATCTAAAAAAGAGCTTGTCAAAAAGTACTTTTGTGGAGTAATACCATTAATTCATCTTTAAAAAGGTCACAATGACATTGGAAGATCCTACAAGAATTCCTCACACTACAGTATCATCATCACAGCCACTGGAAAATGCCAGCATGCCATGGCTGGGACCCCAGTGCATTTTCCTCAAATCTATTGGTTTGTTTTCAATCAGGCACGCTGAAAACAAACCAATGCATTTTCTATTATGTTTAGTAGTAGAGAAGCATTTCTGACCATTTTCATAACTACACAAAAAGGTACTTGCAGTGATATGCAATAAACAGTGGGGAACATAACAATCGGTAAGAAACTACTGAACATTTTTAGAGGTTGATACAAGACAAAGAAAGTGCTATTTTGTCTAGATGCTGCCAACTTAATATAAGCTGGCTGTTCTTCAGTGCTTGTAATAAGCAGCAGCAACATCCTAGACTAAAATGGGCCCCTGAACAGGTTGAAAAGTTTAGGTTATCTTAGGAGGAGGAGGGCTGAACATTGAACATAACACAAAGAAATTCACAACTGGAGCAGTTTTCTGAGACACCTGCTGAAAAGGGTTGAGCGTCAACAAACTAGGCAACATAGGCAACTACCACGCCTTGCTGAGCTGGATGAATTACATTTTCTTCCAGAGACAGAAAACAAAGTGAAACTTAGAAAAGTTTAGCCTCTGTCAAAATAAGGGGTTTCTAAACATAGGGGTCACCTAGGAAGGTCAAATCCAGTAAAGCCTGCAGCACATGTGCAATACACACCCTGGGAAAGGCACATATCAACAATTTCTGCTTTTAAAAATTTGACTATATATCTCCTTACACTACAACCATACCCACCCCTTCCACCTGTAAATCATCACTGGCCTCCCTCAGCCCTGTTACTGTGGACAAAGTCTTAACTCTTCTCTCATCATCTCCGTCTAGTACATGTCCACTTGACCCAATTCCCTCTGATCTACTCCGTACCCATTCCTCTACCCTGGCCCCTGCCCTAACCGAACTTTTCAACCTCTCCCTTTCTACTGGTAAATACCCCTCACCTTTTAAACATGCCATAATTCTCCCTATCCTAAAGAAACCTTCACTGGACCCCTCCCTACCCTCTAACTACCGTCCTATCTCCCTTCTCCCATATGTCTCCAAACTTCTTGAACACCTTGTCTACAAAAGACTCAACCATTACCTGAGCACCAACTCTCTCCTTGACCCCCTGCAGTCTGGTTTTAGAGCTGCCCACTCCACTGAAACAGCCCTTACTAAAGTGGCCAATGACCTCATCAGAGCTAAGACTCAAGGCAACTTTTCCCTGCTCCTACTCCTTGATCTTTCCTCTGCTTTTGACACTATTGATCACCCCCTTCTAATACAAATCATGCGCTCCATTGGTATCTGTGACACTGCTCTCTCTTGGTTTGCTTCCTATCTGTCTGACCGCTCCTTTCAAGTTTCTTTCAATGGTAACTCCTCCTCGGCCACTCTCCTCCCTGTTGGTGTTCCCCAAGGGTCTGTCCTTGGACCGGTCCTCTTTTCTCTGTACACCTCCTCTCTCGGTAGTCTCATATCCTCCTTTGGCTACAGTACCATCTGTATACTGATGACACACAAATAAATCTGTCCACCCCTGACCTGTCTCCCTCAGTCCTGGATAAGGTCTCATGCTGCCTGTCAGCCATCTCATCATGGATGTCCGACCGATTCCTGAAACTCAACCTGGATAAAACAGAACTCATCATCATCCCCCCTCCTGTTAAATCCTGTTTAATAATAAAAAAAAATAATACACTTAGTTTAATATGATACAAAATGCCCTGAATAATCGGCTGACATGCGACCTGATTATTCCCTCCCCACCTTTCCTGTTTCTAAACCCCTTTCTTTAATTACCTTTATATTTAATTTATATAGGCTTGGATGCCCTAAAGGGTTCACAAAGATCAGTAACAATAAATACTAGAATAAATACAAGGCTTATTTATTTATGGAACTACTAATTTGCTAACAATCTGTATTCCTTAACTATAAATTCAATGTTTGTTGTTAACATACTTTTTCTTTTTCTCTCTTTCTGATTATATTGCTGTTATGTTACTTGCTCCATGGCATTGTTTTAAAGTTAAATTTGTGGGAGTGTTTGTAAACAATAGTGAGCACATACATGGATCTGTCACAGGCAGTCCATTCAGACCTATCCCATATACATTCTGATATATCTCATACACATTCTCATATATCCATATACATTCTGACCTATACATTCTGACATATCCATAATAAACATTCTGATATTTACACATATACATTCTGACCTATACATCCCATATACATTCTGACCTATACATCCCATATACATTCTGACATATATCCCATATACATTCTGATATTTACACATATACATTCTGACCTATACATGTATACATTCTGTTATTAACATTCTAATATTTACACATATACATTCTGACATATCCACATATACATTCTGATATATTCGTATACATTCTTACCTATACACTTATACAGTCTGACATATATCCCATATACATTGTGACCTATACATTCTGATATATTCATATACATTGTGACCTATACATTCTGAAGCAGGAATCTCCTCTCATCACCCTACATAAAATAATGGGATGTACACTGAGCATTGCAATATTTATACATTCAGTGGGGTTACCATTACTCGGTGCAGGGGCAGTGAGTATTTCTGCCCCCAGGGATGATTAGTAAATACCCCAATATAACAATAATACACAGCTGTTAATAAATTGTACATACAGCAGTGGCTGCACAATGGTTTCCGATGTAAAGCCCCTCCACTATCTGCACAGAGGGTCTCTGGTCTCGGCACACTCCCCCTGTAGTTGTTGATACCTGCGGACTGTCCCCACCGTAATAATAATGTTACCACCACCACCAACCCTCCCCCCTCCTTTTAGTAGCTCTTACCTGAAAACTGGCACCCAGGCTCCCCTCCCCCTCTCCTTCAGGCGGCCAGGGTCCCCTGTCCTCCCCCCTCCTCCGGAGATACAATGTATCAGTCCTGGCCGCGGCCGCTTTGTTACATTGTATCTCTGCCTGCACAAAGGCCGAAGCGGCAGCTACCATAGCGGGGAGGGGGAGTAGAGGTGCCACCCTGTGTCCCCACCACTCCCGGAGCCCTCACACTCACACACACAATGAGGGATGTTCTGGGAAGAGTGAGGACGATGGATTACTTTCCCCGGGGCTCTGACGCCCGCCTTGTCGTCCCTCCAGCGCCTCACCAGCAGAATAGAGCAAAACCGACTGGAAAACGCGCATGCTCTCTACACGCAATGGCAACTGGAACTTGTAGTCTGATGCTATTGGATGACAAGGAACAAATCGACCAGCACAGACTACAAATCCCGACAGCACTGGCGGCCTCCTTCATTCCAGTATAATGGAACAGCCAGGAGAAGGAAACCAGACCGTAAAGTAGGCCATTTAGCTGGGCACGACGTCCATTACAACTTGCTAAGGCTGGCCACTCTGTTTAAGGGGCCCCTACTGCACTGTGTAGCCCTGAGAGTAAAGGGGAGGGGCAAATGAGAGTGTGAGAAGGGGAGGAACTAGGAACCCCCACTCCTTTCCCACCCCTCCCACCTGATGACACTTCCCTCCATTCTACACCGAGAAGTGATGGTTGTACAGGGATCCAATGTTTATCATATACATTTACATATACATTCTAAATACAACACTCATACACAATAATACATCAATGTATTTGCAATGGGCAGTCATAGCTGTGCTGTGTACAGGGGACAAGCAATAAACATATTTCTATCACACAGCAGACTGCAACTAGTCAGTAGTTGGGATGCTGCAATGATCAACAACTGGCCTCATATACAAAAACATCTATACAAATATTCCCAGTTTATTTGGGGAAACAGCAGACCCAGAGTGGCTGAGCGTATTTTGTATCTTCCCATGGGTTTAGCTGCCCTAATATTTACTATTATTCCCAAGCAGCCCAGCTGGCCCCCTTGGCAGCATATCACCTTGCTTCGAATGTTTTTTTGTGGGTTTCGGTTGAAGCTTCCTTGATCTCTCCCATTGCTATTGACACAATGCTCCACATCTCTCCGCATTTACATAAAAATATTGATGTTCCCATTATTCAGCATTCCCTTAGGGTACGGAACTCTGATAAATACTCATGTAACTTGATGTCCCCACACACGGCACTGGTCAAACTGACCCATGACCTGGCATTTTTGCCAGGATTTGATGAACCTAAACATTTTACATTATGAATTTCAAAGGGATTTCGGAGGGTCAGAGATATGGTTACATTGAATGGGGTACGCTCCTTTGACTTTATTTGAGTTACTCACAAAGCCTCTGAATTTTTTCAATACTTGCAAATTAGGAATTATGTGCAAAGCATTTTCAAATATACTAAGTCTCCCTTGAGCTCCACTTCTTACGAACACGTCTGTGCTAGAGACTCTCTGGGTAAGGGAATACTCTCATTGGTCTACCGATCCATACTTCTTGCCGGATACTCACACCCACTGCCATATGTGGGAGGGAAACATTGGGCGTACACTGAATGAGGCACAATGGAAGCAAATATGGGAAACTGCAGCTCATGATCCCCAATGTATCATTCAACAAGGCCAATTAAAAAGTTCTCCTCCGCTGGTATATGGTTTCCACTAAATTAGCCATGGACCGCCCTGGCTGTTCTGGTTGCTGTTTTCTTTGCTGTGGAATGGCAGGCACTCTTTTGATGACAGTACCCCAAAATTAAGATATTTTGGATGGGAGTTTATCAAATGATTTATACTCTTTTGGGCAGGGGTATACGCAAAGATCTATATGATGCGCCATCTGAATACCTCTATTTTAAACTCTTAAGATTTGTATTCACAGCTGCGTGGCAGACATTATCAAAAGCATTGTGGTCTGGTACTCCCACGGTGGCACAGGTGAACAGAAAGATAATATACCGGTTTTCCGGAAAACTTGGGATCCGTGGATAGAGCACTATTTACCCAGAGATTTTGATGTCCCTCTCTTGCTCTATAAACACATTTTAATGGGAGTCTTTCTCTTCGCCTGCACCTATGAATGGTATTAGGTGCATTTACGCCTAAATACTGGTCCCCCCTCCTCCCTTCCCCTTTTTTACCTTCCCCTTGTGTTTGTCTTACCTTAGTGTGTTGTATTATCCTATTGTTATGCTTTTTTAGCCTTAAGTAAATGCAAAATATTTCTTTGTTAAATCACAGACCTGGATCTCTACCCCATATTGGGGTAGAACTTAGGTGACACGATTAGACTTTTAAACTTACAGCTAGGTGGTTGTCTGATACACCCACCTCTGTATCTATATGGCCTCCTACCCACTGACCCGGAGAGACAATACTAAGCTGTTTTGTATAAAGAGAAGTCCGGATACACTTACTCTGTGTCTTTTCCATATTGTGTACCATTGTAAAAGCAAAATGCATATTCCTTTCTTTTATTTTTCTTTGTATGTTGTTATTTTTTTGAAAAATGTTTCGAAATAAAAATTATTGAAAAAAAAAATATTCCCAGCACCCAATGTTTTTTTTTTTGTACCGAATGATTCAATTTTACTGCTTCATGAATGATAACACTAATGTACACAATTTTTGGGGCGGCAAAGGCCCTCTTTTCATGGCTCTAATTAGTTATGGTTTGATTGGTGATCACACAACAAATGTGGATTTTTCTATAAAACAAAATCTTGGTCTGTTTATAACATATTAAATTTGTATCAGTAATTTGACCAAGGTGGAAATTATAGCATTGAATCCTTCCTCAGAGGCAGATTTTTTATATATTGGAAATTTTCAGGTTCCCCAAAAAAAAGGCACAAAAGATCTGGATATTTTGCAAAGAGCATAACAATGCGGGAAGAAACGTCAATGGTTTCAGGCACTGTGCTGCCCTAGAATTTTGACAGCTATAGAAGTGTAAAATTTCTTCTGCAACCCAGTAAACAAACCACTTAAACAAGACACACATACAGATATGGCAATTTACAGTGTCTTAAATTTCAGTCAGAGGGTCAGGCAAAATCTACCCTAAAAGAGAAGAACAGTGAGGGAAAAAGCATCCAGTGCAAGTAAATGCACACAACAGCCTAGGCAGGATCCTAGGACACTGTGGAAGTCCAGGGGGCCTAGCTACAACCTTTGTGTATCTGCGGTAAACCAGGAGCATTGTGGAGCTGGTCAAAGATGTGCAACTTTTGGTACCTTCTAGTTAGGGGTACTCTTGTAGACAGTTGGAGTCTGATAAGGGGCCATGCCACTAAAGACAAATGGACAAAAAGGAAAATGGACAAAACTGCTATCCTGCCTGTGACCCCATTCTGTCTTTATCCATCTCTGGAAGTAACATTTGGCAACAGAGCTAATTTTTAAATAATCTCCATGTTTACCTGCTTAGCAACTTATCACTAACAGTTCCTTTCTTATACCTGCAACACAAAAACTTTAGGCTACCCAAGCACATATCAAGCCTGGAGCAAACAATTAACATTAGAATGCACAATATTTGTCAAAGCACCTCAGTCATTTTTGTAGATCGATATGCTTTATAGCATATGCCCACCAACCCAGTTTACACAGTTGTAAAAAAAATAAACAGATATACTTTGGATTGTTTGTGCAGAGGTGTTGTGACTGGCATATATAGGTGTTTATATATTTAAGAGGTTCCAAATCACTAAATGCTTTTGTAAATGCCATTTAAATGCAGGATAACTATGATTTGCCTCAATACACTACAATGTAATGGAACATTGACCTTTCTACTACAGCATTTTAATCCGATACCTCTAAAAGAGACCACACTACTGAAGTGTTTTTAGAGGTGATGATTTAGAGGCTTAGGATTTTGTGAAAACATTTAAATAACCTTATAAAAGATGACTATTTGTAATGATATTTAAAAATAAAATTATGGTCAATTTAGGGATTAGCTGCTGCCTCTTTGCTAACTATAGGAATATGTCTTATGGTAAAACCAGCTTTGGCTGGGTATTCTTATGGTTGAACCATAGAAAAAAAAAACAAAACTATACAGCCTCATCCTGTTATCATGTCTTTTGGAACAACATTTTTTAGAGCATAGAAGACCCTAAAAGCTTGTAGTTCTCATTTGTTAGTGGTGAGATTATTTAATTTTAATTTTGCACAATTTTAAATGTTATTTTTTTTAAAGACTTTGCAAGACATTGTTTTATTACTATATTACTTCTTTGTTATATAAAATTTTAAAGTGGAATTAAACTCTGCTACCAGCATCAAGGGTTTTGCCATAATAATCAAGTCTGCTGTTTGCAGACTTACCTGGCAAAGTGCCCCTTTTTAGTATTACATCTGCTGTGATGTTCCTCATTATTGTGGCTGTCATCTTCTCCTGGTCTTCCTCCAATTCAGGATCTTTGGTCTTTCAATAAGTTTGAAATGATGTAACTTCTGAAATATTAATGTACATGGGAGCTACTTCATACTGCTATGAAATCATGCCAAGATTGTACATTGAGCTGTTCATGCTTTGTTCAGTTTACAGAAATAAAAAAAAAATTATAACCTAGGATTCCCAGACCAGTATGGGTTAGCTTAAGCTCATTTTGGGGCAGAATTTATTTGGTGTAGACTTTAGACGTATTACAAAGTATAAAGAACTCAGTTATTTGTATAAAATTTAGCTTCAGCTGTTAAAGAGGAACTAAACTCAAAACTGCCAAAAAAAAAAAAAAAATACACACCCTAAATCCTGCAGGGCAGCATGATCCATATGGGGGTGTCTTGCATTTGGTCCCACGACATCCTGGCATTCATCCTGGAGCTAGTGCTCTGGGCGCCGCCATCTTCTCTTCTTCTTCCAGGTTCTTCATCCTACATCACCCGACCGGGGCACGAAATCCAGTGACATAGGATTAAAAAAAAAATTGCAGATCTCACTGCGCATGCGTGAGATCGTCAAATTTTTCTATTTGCGCAAAAAGCCTCCTTCTGCACATGCTCGAGATGCTCAGACATGTGCAGAAGGAGCGCCCAAAAGCCTCCCGGGATACATGACGTAGGTATCTAGGGAGTCTTTGCGCTCCTATTCATTCTCGATCACCTAGGCCAGAGGTTGGCAAACTCTGGCCTTTAGGCCAGATACGGCCTAGCTGGTAGTTTGCCCCCTGGCCGATCCGGCCTAAAGCGACTCTAGACCTGCGGGTTGCGGGGCGGGATAAGGCCGGGACAAACTACTGAAGCCGCATTCGGCTCTTGAGCATCTTCCTTCTGTGGCTCCCTGAAAGGAATTCCTTCTCCTCCGCAATGCAAATGGAGGAGAGGGAATGTTCCCTATTTTTTCCCGGTGGAAGTGCATACCGAGGAGAGGGAATTGCCTTTCAGGGGGCATTCCTGGTGGGGGCGGAGCCATTAGGGCAGGACTCAGAGAGAGTCCGGCCTAGTGTGCTCCTGCCCACCCCTGAAATGCCCTAGTGGTCAAAAAAGGTTTGATGACCCCTGGTCTCGGCAATTGAGAATTAGGGGGCGGTGCTGCACCCCCTTTTTTTTTTTAAAAGGGTGTTGCACCAAAAAAAAAAAAAAAAAACAGAATTTTTACCCTACATAAAAGAGTTGTCTAAATTTGTCTGAACGTCTGAAAATTCTTTGCTTTAGGTCGGAACGGACTACTGGCTAGGCCTACTGGCTAACATGTCATGAGCAAACAGGACACATTTATGCTCCAAACCACAGAATATCCCCTAAATGTTTGGATTAGTACAAATTCTGCTTGCCAACCAATGCATATAGCAGAGGTGATAAGGGACAGCCTCATCTTGTGCCTAATTGGATAGCCACTAGTGTGTATTCATACCCATTCATAGAAATTTGAGCAGATGGAGCATAATAAAAGGAGGTAGTTGGCAGTTGAATGAAAAGGGTCCAAACCCTGTCACACTCAGTAAAGTAAAGTAGAGGTATTCCCATGAGAGGCTATCAAACAGCTTGTGAAGGTAATGTAAAGAATTTTAACAGTTATGTGCCAACTAGAATCCCAATTAGATTGAAAAGATTAAATTTTTGGGAATCATTTGATACTAATACTGATACTGATACTAATACTGATACACTGTTATGTAGGAAACACACCTGGTCTGGATGATTATATTGATCCAAAAAACTAATTAAACTGGACAACTCGAATTTTTGTTATTTTTGTCAAAGCGACTGACACTTTCAGATGGTAGAGAGATGTCAGTGAAGATCTAATTAAGCTGACCCCCGATTTCCAGAACCACATTGTCTACCTCTAGCTCTCTTTGGTCTGACAGAGGTGATGTTTTACATTTACATCTTGAGGAGGTCCTTCAGCCAAAAGTGTTGCCAGGCAATCCTGACAGTTTCCAAATGAAGATCATCACTATTAGAAAACAAGCTTTTTTAACCTTTTGGTAAGCTGTGAATCTGGAAATTGAATCTTAGGAAGCAATATTCAACATCCTAAATTTTACCTAAAGCAGCTTCAAGCTGACTTTCCAATGTGGAAAAGACACATAATCCTGAGAAACTATGAGTACAGTGTCATGCTTGGAGAGACAGGACAACTAGGGGGCTCTGATGGGCTCTGATGGTGAAGATGTTGCGCCGCTGGTTACTGACAGGTTGCCATCCTTGGGCACACCAAGGTGGGCAATATGAAGAACAGTACCAAATCACAAAGCAGAAGGATAGTCGAGAAAGGCTGGGATCGAGGCAGGCAGCAAACAAGAGAGGTCAGGTCACACACCAGGGGTCAATTACCAGGATCCAGGAGACAGACACCAGTGACACAGGGGCCACTGTGGACACAGGGAATACAGGAAAGCATAGGTGATTCAGGGATATCCACAGACAGACAGGAACACTGAAACAGCACAGGGAAGTTGTCTGGGAACCAACAGACTGGACAACGAGGGGTTAATACATTAGGCACCAGGTGAACAAGAACTAGTTCATCAGAACTAGGGGCTCGGCACAATGGAGACACGTTGCACGACCTGTCCCCCTCAGTCCTGACACACACACACAAATTCCAAATCTCCCCCTGACAAATATCTAACTGTTAACAACACTGTTATTCGGCCATCCCCTCAGGCACGTTGTCTTGGTGTCACCTTTGACTCGGCCCTCTCATTTACCCCCCATATTCAGAGCATTTCCAGGCCCTGTCACTTTCACCTACGCAACATCTCCAAAATCCACCCCTACCTGTGCCCAGAGACCACCAAACTCCTTGTACATGCTCTTATCATCTCCCATCTGGACTACTGTAACATCCTTCTCTCTGGTATTCCACTAACCCGACTCTCTCCTCTACAATCCATCATGAATGCTGCAGCCAGAGTCATCCATCCTTCCCTCGGCTCCTCTTCTGCTGGATCTTTTTGTAGTTCTCTCCATTGGCTTCCATTTCACCTTAGAATCAAATTCAAGCTCGTGTGCTTTGCCTTCAAATCCCCACACAGTTTTTGTCCCACTTACATTTCTGACTTGGTAAAAAAATACTCCCCCAGCCAGTCTCTCCACTCCTCCACTGACCTATGACTTCCTCACTCATAACCTCATCAGAGCTGCCCCAACTCTCTGGAATGGTCTTCCTCGTCCTATTCGGCTTGCTCCTACTTTCTGCTCATTTAAAAGAGCACTCAAAACCCATTTTTTCAAACTTGCCTACCCATCTTCTTCTGTCTTTTAAAACCATCACTACTTTCCACCACTACATATCTCCCCTCCTATTGTGTGTGAAATTCCTCCACCTACTAGATTGTAAGCTCTTCGGGGCAGGGTCCTCCCCTCCTGTATCACTGTCTGTATTAGTCTGTCATTTGCAATCCCTATTTAATGTACAGCGCTGCCTAATATGTTGGCGCTATATAAATACTGTTTATTATTATTATTATTATTATTATTATTAATAATAATAATAATAATAACTGAGTGCTGTGTGTGAACTAGCTAAATAGCCAGGGATGATTAAGAGGCTATTTCCTGATTGGCCAGCAAAGCTGATAAAGCTTGCTAGCGTAGGCACACCGAGAGTCAGAACTGCTCGTTTGCGCAGGAGAGACGCGTCTGCGCTTTAATGAGGAAGAGGTAAGTGTGAAATACAGTCTCATCTAGTGTATGTTCTATGCATTTCAATCCATAACCTGGACCTTGGAAAACTTGTTTAAGATACAGAGTGAGTTTGGAGTTTTTAGCTCTCTTTGAAGCAAATCAGCAAAACAAGCATTTAAAATTGAGTAAGCTAATTAGGTAGGTACAGCAGCTAGACGGCCCAATGAGTTTGTGGATATACCACTAATCTGGTTCAGTTTGATACCAGCCAGGTCCCTGGCATCAATGGTGGTTGGCCATCTGGGAAGAAATTGTGTGTTTAATCGAGTCTTGTCATCACTGTTACACTTTTCTGTTGACTCTCTTGCTTTTTTCTTTAGCTAATGTAATTTTTTAATGTCTTTTCTAGTTCATTCCATACAAGAGAATCTCTTTCTAACCTCTTTGTCAGTGTCCTACCTTGTCCTGTAGCTGTGTGGGGTCAGTGGGGAAACCACTGAGCCCACAGAAAGTCCAGGAGATTGACACTGCCCGGAATATCAGTTAGTAATAGGAATTTGTTGGACAATTTCTCTGAATTTGTGTTTATGGCAACACATGTAGTGTGAATTATATCATTACTAATTTCTTAACAGGAAATTATTTTATGGTTGTTTTAAACCAAATTTGCTACTGTAAGGAATGTATATGCAAACATTTATAGCTCATATGAGCTGTGTCACGCCTGGAGAGACATGACCACTCGTTACTGTCAGGTTGCGGTCCTTGGGCACACCAAGGTGGAAAACACAGGGTACCAAATCATAAAGCAGAAGGATAGTTGAGAAAGG
The DNA here is from genome assembly GCF_032062135.1 of Pyxicephalus adspersus. Taxonomy (NCBI): domain Eukaryota; kingdom Metazoa; phylum Chordata; class Amphibia; order Anura; family Pyxicephalidae; genus Pyxicephalus; species Pyxicephalus adspersus. The sequence continues at coordinate 46,204,825 of NC_092871.1, forward strand.
CCCGGTCGAGGTAGGCAGCAAGCAAGAGAGGTCAGGCCACACGCCAGGGGTCAAGTTCCAGGGATCAAGTTCCAGGGATCCAGGAGACAGACACAAGTGACACAGGGGCCACTGCGGGCACAGGGAACACAGGAGACCCTGGAAGCAACAGGAGGCACAAGTGACTCAGGGATATCTACAGACAGACAGGAACACTGGAACAGCACAGGGAAGTTGTCTGGGAACCAACAGACAGGTGTTAACGCAGGAGCTGGACAGAGGAAACACTGAATTAAGCACCAGGTGAACAGGAACTAGCTCAACAGAACTAGAGGCTCAGCACAATGGAGACACGTTGCATGATCACTAAGTCCAGTGTGTGAGCTAGCTAAATAGACAGGGCTGGTCAAGAGGCTATTTTCTGATTGGCCAGTGCATTGGACGAAATTGATAAAGCTTGGAAACAGAAGTACGCTCAATGTCAGAACTGCCTGCATGCACAGGAGAGAGGCGTCTGCTCTTCAGTGAGGAAGAGGTAAGTGTGACAAGTTGATTTTGGAGTGACCCTTTTGGCAACTCTGCTTATCCTAGTCTCAACTCAGCTTAAAGTGCAATTAAACTTTGTTTGTTTATTTGCCTTTTCAGGAAAAGAAAATTTGTGAAGTAATAAATGTTTCTGTGTTTTGGGTAAACAGACCCAGGTAACTGAGTATATCAAATTGAAGATCCTTATCCAGAAACTGTAAACTCTGGGACACTGCCTCAAGGCCCCAATACATGAAACCTTTGGATAAATTATCCACAATAACCTACCACACCTGTAGGTACCAACTTTTGTGAAGATCTAGTTCCCAACATTTCATATAGCCAAATTCATGTTTAGGGGAAGGGATGGAGTTGTAAATCAGTGAGATAAACCTTTAGCCAAGGTATTAGAATAGCACAACCATTTTAAAATAATCACTTGTAAGGAGAGATAATTGCGCCCAAACTATTTTTTAACAAATTAGGCAATAATACATATTGGAGGAATTCTGAATTGGGAATATCATAGTTAACCCTAAAGTTATGCAACCCAAGGCTACTTTCCTCCCACAAAATCACCTATATGCAACAAACCTTAATTTTTCCATTATTAAAAAGAAGAGTGACTATACCTTGGGTGACCAAAGATAACAGCAACAGAAAAGTGCCCCTTTCCCTATCCCAAACTAACAGAAAATAAAGTTATACATAGGAAGATAAAGCGGGACCTATTATGTTCCTATTATAGTTAATTTGAGATTAGTTGTATGCACCAGCTGTGCAATTTGTACCACCTGATAGAAAAAAAAAGATTTGGTACCCCAAACCCCTCCCAACGCTTTAGGGGTACAGAGAGCTCTTTTTATTTATTTAGATTTATGTTTCTTGTCACCCCAAACAAAGTTATGTAGCTTATTTTGTATGTCCAGGAGGCCTCTCGTATGAATCAGATCAGGAAGTAACCTAAACAGATAAAGAAGCCTGTGTAAAACATTCATCTTAAAAGAATAATTTCTCTCAGACCATATAATGAAGACTATCAAGTCAGCTTGAATCTGCTTAAAGAGGGTAAAGTGATAATATTGGTAAAGTGATCAGTAATAATTCCCAAATAAGGAAGCAAGTGGGAGCCATGTTAGAATTTAAAGTTGGTACTTGGTAATTTGGCTGTATCATTATGCAGAATGTTAACAGCAAGATATTTAGAATTATTTATTTGTAGGTTCAAGATACTGGAGAAGGTATATATTTAAAAAAATGTGAATATTAGAAAATGGGGATGTCAAATAAAACAAGACATTATCTGCAAAGAGAATACTTTTGCATTCTACTTCTCCCCACCAGATTCCCTTCATACTAGAATTAGATTTTATGTTGATGACCAAAGGCTCCATGACCAACTCAATTAGTAGAAGTGAGAGAGGACAGCCCTTTCTGGTACCTCTAAAAATGGGCATGAAGTTTGGGCTTTAGGACTATTTCATAGTACACAAAAGGTATTTCAACAAATGCACCAAAACCAAAAGCATTCAAGGTGAGAAAAAAGCATGGTTTGCCTCCCAAATTCCAAATGAATCTATGCAAACCAAAATGTGAGTACTGAATTCTAAGAAGAAAGTCTAAGTGCCAGAATTTTTGCCAAGAATTTTAGATTACAAGTTATGAGGGAAATGAATCTTTCCTTGGCTGAATCTTTTCCTTGGCTTGCCTAATAAAGGTAGAATTTGTCTCAAGATTGACAGGGTTTCCTTTTGTAATATGATCAATTGTAATATTTTCATACACACAAAAATAACATCTGTAATGTTTCAGGCACTAATAAATCTGCTTCTGTTATATTCACATGTTGTTACACAAAAAACATAGATGGTTAACTAAAAAATTAATAATAATCAAAAAATTTGTGACTTGATCAAGTCTGTGTCACGCACGAAGAGACAGAACCACTAGGGGGCCTATGGAGGTGGTGCGAGCCTTCAGTAGGGCCAAGGCACAGAGTCCAGGCCGTAACCAGGTTTTCTCCAGAGCCTCTGATGGTGAGGATGTTGCGCCGCTGGTTACGGCCAGGTTGCCGTTCTTGGGCATACCAAGGTGGGCAAGCACAGTACCACATCACCAGGCAGGAGAAAACCTGGGTCGAGACAGGCAGCAAGCAGGAGAGGTCAGGTCACACGCCAGGGGTAAATAGCCAGGGATCCAGGAGACAGACAGCAAGGACACAGGGGCCACTACAGGCACAGGGAACACAGGAGACACTGGAAACAGCAGGAGGCAGGGGAGAAGCAGGGATATCCACAGACAGACAGGAACACAGGAACAGCACAGGGAAGTTGGCTGGGAACAAACACACTGGACAACGAGGGGTTAACACAAGAGCTGGACATAGGAAACACTGGATTAAGCAGCAGGTATACAGCAACTAGCTCACAGAACTAAGGGCTCGGCACAATGGAGACACAAAGGAGACATGCCTTGTTGCACGAACACAAAATGGAGTCTGAGAGCTAGCTAAGTAGTCAGGGCTGGTAAAAAGCCTATTTTCTGATTGGCCAGCGGCATGGACGGAGTTGATAAAGCTTGGAAACAGAGGCACGCTCAGGTTCAGAACTGCCTGCATGCGCAGATGCCTGTGCTTTAGTGAGGAACAGGTAAGTGTGACAGTTTGCCAGTCACAAAAGAATAAAAGAAGATCCCTCAGAGAAAGATCTACTCTAAAAAGCCGAAAGAGTCTAACAGCAGACATAATAAAAAGAGATTTTCCTGGTAAGGGTCCTTTATGTGAAGCTCCTGATTATTATTAACCTTAATATCAAAGAAGGTTCTGGGCCTGGTAAGAAGAGAACAATGGAAAATTGTTGTCATACTTACCTGTAATTTTCTTTTCCTGTAAACTCCTCCTGACAGCATGCATACATGGGTAATCTCCTCCCCTTGCTCTCCACAGGACCCGTTTACCAAAGCAATAAAAGTAACCTCCCTCTCCTATACAGGTGTTCTGTAACAAGCTCGCGACAGGATAAGGGAGGGAAACATGCTGTCAGGAGGAATTTACAGGAAAGGAAAATTACAAGAAAGTATGAAAACATTTTTCTATTTTCCTGACACTCCTTCTGACAGCATGTACACATGGGATGTAACAAGCAAAAACATAAAGGGAGAAATGAAAACTACAAAACACCACGGAAACAAAGTTACTCTTTAGATTCACTTGTCAAATGGAAGCCCCTAGGTGGCTGAAGCTCCAACCTCTAAAGCTAAAGGTTAATTACAGATCACTTCCGTAGATACTTCTGAAAATGAAGTCTATTAAGTTGCCCCTTCCTTAGTTGAATGTCTCTTGACTTCCTGCAGTGGAATCAAGTTCTCATGATGTAAGCATACCTCATGGTATTAATACCCTAGAATGCAAACCTAAAACATATACTGCTGTGTTCCATAAAGGACTGCTAGAGAGGCTGACTAGAACATCCACAACTATCAAATCATTGTTTATTTGAAGGTAAATGGAGAAATTGTTCCTCATTTTCATGAGAACCTTCAGAAAACGAGTGTCTCCATGCTGAAAAATTATTTCTCAGTTGGAGTGATACACAGGATAGACCTTAAACAAGACATTCAATAATAGATGCAAATACATTTCCGGAAGATTGGTGCAATCTGCCTCCTTCCCAAGAGGGTGCATACTTCTGAAACCATGCTTGTCATGGTCACCATAAGTCAAGAATTTCATCTTCCAAGTCCATTTTCTTATTGAGCAGACCTAGACTGGATAGAAGGCCCCCACAAACACCCTCTTGGTGGTTGTGGGGGGTGACACTTGGACCTTTACAAGTTGACCCTGAGTTCCCCGTCTGAAGCTGAATGTAGAACATTCTGGAACCTGTGCTGGTGATGGGTTAACCAAGAAAACCCTTGATTTCTGCTATACAATAAAAACTTTCTATATGTTGTGGCATCCCTTTATAGATGTTTGTAAGCTTTGGTCATATCTGCCACCACCAAGAATAACCAGATGCCAGAAGCCTCTGCCTTCCAGCAAATTAGCATTTGGTCCCAGGCAGTCAGGGATAGAATGCTGCTAAGGGCCATGGAAAAATTAATCCTGGCAAGAAAGAATAAAAGGAGTAGGGAAAAAAAATCAATTTCCATAGTCTTTGCTGGCACTTGGACATAACTGGAGATGCAAGCAGGTCTATCAAGTTAAAAAAATGTGTCTGTCCAGAGGCCACTTGTGGTTGAGAATGATCTGCTCATATGTTCACTCAACAGATTTTAGACTGGTGGATAGGGAGAAAGAAAAATTGAAACGCTTTTTTGTCCATAAAAAACAAAAAAACTTGACTGTGACTTGATAGAAATAGACTTTGTTCCACTTTGTCTAGTAATGAGCAGATCCGATCTGCATAATTATAATAAAATAATAAAAATAATACCTGTCAACCGTTTAAAAGTCTTTGAGCCCACCCCATCATTTGTGCCACTTTGTACATAGGCAAAAGTGTTCTAGATTTCACTGTACTGACCATTATCCCTAAATTTCTATTTCCTGCAAAGGCCCTAACTGATCCTTCTGATAGTTACTAGAGTCAGAGTTTGCAAAATTGTCTTCTTGTGACCCTCCACTTGGTTTTGGATATTGTCAGCAAATATTATTGTTCAAACAGTGACACAGGCTGACTCCCTGAACCACAGCAAGGTTATCACTAGAAACTAGAAAATGAGAAATAGAAGAAAACTGACCCATCCAGGTCCAAGGGTCACAGATACGCTGACCTCTCTCTAAGAAACACCTATACTCTATACCAGAGAGCCTTTTTATGTCACCTAATGGAATTTGATGCCTTAAAGCACAGCAGAGCTGTAGATAAGAGATCTCTTTTTGCAGGAGTCATTTGATGTAGGTGATACAACGCCAAGGTCAGACAGCACTTTTTCACCTACTGCTAAAGTAGTAAATGAGTGCATTTTACCTTTATATTGAAAAATAATTATGAATGGATAATTATGAAATCTCTCCTAGGCTGGAGAGAATACACTTTCATCAGTAAAGCTGGGTGGTCCAGCAAACCTAAAATGGATCTGGTCTAGGATGCAAAACATTTGCTAGCAAATAGCAAATGATTTTTAAAAGTCCATTCCCTGTTTTCTGGACCACCCAGCTTCACTTCTGAAAGTGTATTCTCTCCAGCCTTGGAGAGCTTTCATAAATCAGGGCCATTAGGTCTACCTTCAGTCAAGGCTTTAAAATTTTAATTTAATCAATTTCAAGATGAAGATCATATATCATATAAAGTTTAGTTTTTATCATCTCTGATTAGTTTATGCCCCAGAAGGGACCAGATTTAAAAGTTGTAGTGTTAACTTTGGTTCCCATGTCCTCAATCTTCATGTAAACTTTTTTCCAGCCTGAGGTGCAGAGAAAAGGCAAGGAGGGACAGTGACTGCTCTCTTGTGGAACCTGTAGAATGATTGGGTCCAGAAGCAGCATTCTCCCTTATCACACCTTTTCTCCCTCTAAGGCAGGGCCCAGTTGTGGATGCCCTATTGGAATCAAGCAGGAATTGGCCTTATCCCATGATTTCCTACAAAGCTTTTTGGCCTCTGACATACAAGAGGATTGAGGTTCTTCATGTTAGGATGCCACACCGGAGGCTGCTGGATTGGGAGTTGATAGGTTCAGAGCACATCTGTGATCCTGTGGCCACACATGGACTTCACCTGTGCATGTCTGTTTACTCTTCTGCTTGTCATTAGTTTTCTTTAGGTGATGTCACATCGGCCAACACAAAGATATAAGACTGACTGCTGTGTGTTATTACGGGGCTGCCAAAAAAAAAGGAAGATGAGAGGAAGCCATAACAATACTAGAAATTTATATTTTATGTGTGTGTTATTTAGGCTTATATCTGTGTCATTTTTGTTAGTTTAGGTGCTAGTTCTGATTTAACTAGCCTTGCCCTCACAGTAACTTCTTTGCTCCTTTAGCGTTTGATTCCAGTTACCCTTGGTTACACTGTGTAATCAAGGTGGTGGTGCAGTAATTGCTTGTAAACATACTCACTTCCACTTCCTCATTTACCGATCTGCTATGGAAATGGGTATCAATGTTGTGGCCCCAGCACAGTTGTGCAAAAACAGCTTATATTAGGCCCCTCCAAAACTCTCCTTTTAACTTCTTTTAAAACTTCAGATCAGTCCCCCTATGCTTGTGTCACATGTAGGGCAGACAGTTGCAGTTTTTAGGTGGCTGGGCACAACACCCCCCTAACCCCAGCTAGCACTAGTGACATGAGCGAGAGAGATTCTAGGCAGAGAAGGGTTTCTCCTGGTCTCCAATAAAGTTAAACAATGATTGCCTGGTAAATAATTGAAAATCTAACATGAATATTGGTTGCTTGACAAAATTTGGAAAATTAATAAATGATCAACCACTGATAACTGCTGTAACTTTCTGTGGGGGATGCTGCAGCACTTTGTTCCCCACCCATTCTGTTCTTCCCTCCCCACAGAACCGAACATTTGTTTGTAAAGTGCCTATTCATGTAATGTTATAAACCAGGCATGTCCAAAGTCTGTCCCACGGGCCAATAGCGGCACGTATTCAGGTTTTCATTGGCCCGCAGCATCTGTCATCAAGTCAATAATATGCGGCCCGTGTGTGTGTGCTGTGTACAGGGAATCCCCTATGTTTGTAGTGGACGCGTGCCGTGCGTGACCCGCGCAGACCACGCCTACTCTGATTTCAAGAAAGTGTCCGGTGTCAGTGTGAGCTCCGTGCAGAGCACTTTGTTGGAATTAAACATATACAATGTTTTTACTTACATCCAAAATCATGAGAAATCTCCCCTCCTGAAGAAGTGGACCTGTGGCCGCACTATCGCCACGTGACCCTTGTGTGATCCTTTCCAGCTCATTTCTAAAATGGCGACTGTAACCAAAAAAAAGAAAAATTTAATAAAATAGTTCATAGTAAATTTAATGTTAATGGTTCAAAGAATGTCAGACTGAATGGTCAGCCCCCACACATTTTCACCTAACCAAATTTGGCCCCCTTTGCAAAAATATTGGCCACCCCGGTTTGTAATCTATCATAAAACATAGTTTCCAGCAAATCTGATGTTTATAAAAGTCCTTAGGTGATGCACAAACAAGGTATAAAGAGGCATCTGCCTGTAAGGTTCCTTTAAACATTGAGGGGGGGTGTGTGGTCCCTACCCTCCCAGGTGAAGTTGAGCAGATCTTGTTACAAAGCCACAAAAACCTACAATAGGGACTTTAAAAAAAGTGATTCATAAAAACAAATGAAGCAAGTTTTTTAAACATTAGGTCAAATTTTGGTGGATATGAAAAAAAAAAAAAAGTTGAAAACTTTGTGGATTACGTTAACATTATCATGACCTTCAGTTTATCAATGTAAATGTTTCACCCAAAACAATCACTCGCTGATAATTGATTTAAGCTTCACCCCTAGGGAAATAATATTAATTCCTAAAAAGAATTGGCAAGTGACCATCCCAGCTGTCTCTTTATAGAATTTATGCGACATTCCTACTGTAAAGGGACCGCACATGAACGTGCATCATAAATTATATTATTGATGCCAGGAACCTGAAATATTCTTTACAGTATTGTATTATTTTAAAGTGCACCTTTAGCAAAAACATTTTTTAATCTTTGAGCAGAGTTGGTAAAGGTTGCAATCCCTCACAGATTTTACTACTCCTTCCACTTCCCTCCACTGACCAGCAACATAAAGGGCTCAGCAATGGATATTTCTGACTTCTGCACCCATTTAACTACATTGTGTGTTGATAGTGGCACAAAATAATAAATTGAAGAAGTCACACACAAAAACTTTCCTGCTGTAAAATATAGGGTGAAAGAAAAAAAACACCTAGGCATCAGTGTGGGGAAGGAACATTCCTGCATTAGTGCTGTCACTTGAAGGAAAAAAAATCCCCTTGGTGGTCCTGGCTTATAGCATCACCCTAAGGAAAAAATGCAGCTTTATTTGTGTCAGTTGGAAAATAAATACTGCTGCATTATTGCCTTGGCATCCATGTCAGTGGGTTGAAGGAAGAGGTCTGTGTGGAAGCTCAATGTCTTTGTGCACCTTCTCCCTGGGCCTGATTTATTAAAGCTAAAACTGGAGAAGATAGTCTATTATGGGTGATCCAGCAAACCTGAAATTGGCTTCCTAAAGCGGAAGTAAACCCAAAACAATAAAATCACACTAACCTTCAATCCCGCAGATCAGTCAATCCATTGGAAGGTTTCTTCCATTGGGGTCCCACGTTGTCCTGGTATCCGTCTTCAGCCCGTTGCAGCGGGAGCGCCAGGCGCCTAGATCTTCTTCTCTCTCCTTACTATATCACTTGATCTTGCCCTAAGCAGGCGCAAGATCGGGTGACGTAGATTGGGCAGGTTTTTTTACCTATTGATAAAAGGCTCCCCCTGCGCATGCCCGAGATGCCAAGAAGCCAACAGCCTCCTGGGATGCAAGATGTAGGTATCTCAGAGGCTCTGCGCTCTTATTTATTTAGGGTTGCGAATTAGGGGTGTGGTGCTGCACACTTTTTTTTTAAAGTGTTGCTCTTAAAAAAAAAAACACTAACAAACAAAAATTTTTTACTTTAACCTCCTTGCAGTTAAGCCCGGCCTTCGCTCGGGCAAAAAAAAATTGCAAGGATGGTTAAGCCCGAGATTTTTCACTTACCTGGTCCCCCTGTGCTCATCCAGC
>NC_092871.1:46216465-46224783 GCF_032062135.1 Pyxicephalus adspersus
GGATCACTTTTGGTACAGAAATCTAGACCTCAGTGTAACGCTTAGGTGGTTAAATAAAAGGATGGTCTACCCTTTTATGTAAAGTAAAAATTCTGAATTTAGACACACTTCAAAAGCATTTGCTATCAGTTGGCAAATGTGTTTCAAACCTAAACACAAATCCATTTCAGGTTTTCTGGATGACCCAGATTCTCCCATGATAGTCTATTTTCTCTCGCCTTTTAGAGTTTTAATAAATCATTGTTTGCTCAAAGCCCAGACAGGGGGTGACAGGATGGCAGAAGTGAAAAGCTGGCACCTCCAGCCCATAACCAGCAATTTTACAATGTGTACCACAGCTAGCTGCACATTTTATATTGCCATGCTGCCTAATGCCATACCTAATATTCATGACAATACAGCCATGGCACGCCACATAACATATCATCCAATAGTGTCTCTCTCAGTTCAGTTTCAAGTCTGGGATGTATGATATAAATTTATATCAGACCATTTCCAGGTCCTGTCACTTTCATCTACGCAACATTTCCAAAATCTGCCCCTACCTATCCCCAGAGACCTCTTATTATCTCTCGTCTGGACTACTGTAACACCCTCCTCTCTGGTATTCCACTAACCCGACTCTCTCATCTACAATCTATTATGAATACTGCAGCCAGACTTGTCCATCTTTTCACTGCTCCTATTGCAGCTCTCTACACTGGCTTCCATTTCACCTGAGAATCAAATTCAAGCTCCTGTGCTTTGCCTTCAAATCCCTCCACAGTTCTTGTCCCACTTGCCTTTCTGACCTGGTAAAAAAAAAAATCCGTCCCCTAGCCGCTCTCTCCGCTCCTCCAATGACTTACTACTGACTTCCTCACTCATAACCTCATCACACACATGGCTCCCAGACTTCACTATTTCCCCCCACTACAAATCACCCCTCCTATTTTGTGATGCTCCCCCCACCTCCTAGATTGTAAGCTCTTCCAGGCAGGGTCCTCCTCCTCCTGTGTCACTGTCTGTATCCGTCTGTCATTTGCAACCCCTATTAAATGTACAGCGCTGCGTAATATGTTGGCACTATATAAATCCTTTTTATTATTATTAATAATAATAATAATAATAATAATATCATTAAGTTGTTACCACAAAAATCTCTGACACTAAATTGAGATAATTTCATTTCTGGTACCCCTGCTTATAGAATGTTCCGTACACACGGATGTATAGTTGAACATTCCCTCCTTCTCTGGCACAAGGAAAACCCCACCCCAATACACGGTTCAGGGGGGATGATGGGAGTGAAGCTGAAAGAAAACGCATGCGTAGTCTGTAGGTACTGCGCAGGCGCAAAGTCAGCATGACGCGGCTGGGCCTGTGACTCATTGCGCATGCGCACTCGGTGCTCCTCTCTCTGGCCTGGCGCGCTCTATCCTCGCTTGTGGTGTGCGGCGAATTCAATGAGCGGCCGGCTGGGGAGCTGAGAGCGAGGCCCGAGCGCTACGGACAGGAAACCGAGGAGCAGCAGCCGCTCAGGAGGTGAGTGGTTCTCCGGCTAAATGTCTCCGGAGCTCTCTGGTCTCTCCCGGTGGGCTACTGTTACCCTGTCTCTGTGTTGTATGGGCCCAGCACGTTCTGTATGGTATTTGGACCCTTGGTCCCCCCGCAGACTTTATTGAGCTCTGTACATGTGTGGAGCCCGGTCTGTGCATGCCTGCCACTGATTCCCAGACTCCCATCCTCTTCCGGGGGCCCCTACCCATGCAGGGGGGCCCTATGCTTCGAGGGGGGGGATCTCATCTATGCTGGACTGCCCTTATCCAGGTCAGATAAGCACCTGCCCCCCCCCCCCCCCCTGTGCTGAATGAGCACTATAGGCCCTGTCCTTGATTTGTGAGCTATATAGAGCCCTGTAGAGGACCCCATCTATGCAAAACATGCTACAAAAGACCTTGGGTGTCCCCAGCCTTTGCTGGAAAAGCTGTAGGTTCCTGGAAGTTGATGTGATTTGATTGTTCCTGGGGGTGGGGGGACTTCTGTAAGCTCCCGAGAACCCCCATTCCTGATAGATAAGCATTACTTCTAAAGATATGGGCCATGCCTGCAGAGCCCATCTTTATTGGAAGATAACTCATGTTTCAGTGTGTTGGGATGACCCTTTGGGCTTCATCACTCCTCTGTTATAGTATGTGGTCATGTAGTCTCCACCCCCCACCCCATCCTAATGAAGTTGTTCCTGTGGGATTACACCGCCACCTGACTGTTCTGGTATGAAGGAATGCACCGTATCCCTGTCAGTCTGAATCTCTCCAAATGCCTATACACATTGCCACAGTTCTGATTATTATTATTATGTGATTATTATATTTGCACATGGCAAACCTTTTCTGAAAATTTGCTTTAGGCTCCTTCTGACAATGATTTTTTTTTAACACTTAGTAAATTATTATTATTATTACACAGTATTTATATAGCACCAACATATTACACAGTGCTGTACAAGTCCTTAGTCATGTTACTAGCTGTCCCTCAAAGGGGGCTCACAATTCAATGCCCCTACCATAGTCATATGTCTTTACTACAGTCCAAGGCCAAATTTGTGGGGAAGCCAATTAACCAAACTGCATGTGTTTGGGATGTGGGAGGAAACCCACACAAACATGGGGAGAACCTGCAAACCTCATGCAGATAATGTCTTGGCCGAGATTCGAACCTGGGACCCAGCACTGTAAAGGCAGAGGCACTTAGCTCTGAGGCACCTGCTGTCCAAGATTTGGCCTGTCAAATTTTTTTTTGTGATGATTACATCAGTGGTCACCAACCTTTTTGGACCCATGGACCACTTAATTTACTGCCTCTGGACTGCGCATGCGTGGGGAGCTGGGTGTCACTTAAAGGGGAAGAAACTTCCCCCATAGTGACGTCATGATACCAGAACCCTCCCACTCTCCCATCACAGGTCCAAGCCTATGTCCAGAGACACAACCCGCCCACTGCCGTGAGCCTGCAATCCATACAGAGAACATGGTAATGCGGCTCTGGCCAGTGCACTTGCCCAGCGGGGTCCTTCTGACCCCACTGGGGGGTTCCCTGCCAGAGCCATGGACCACTGGTTGGTGACCACTGGACTACATGACCAACCTTGGCATGAATTGTGTGTGTCCCCTTAACTTATGCACTGTTTATTTTCTCTTGCAATTGTGTAGTAAAGGTTTGCTTTAAATTAGACCCAAAGACCCATTAATAATGTCTAGTTCAATTCCCCTGTGAAAAATGATGTGGCGATGAAAAATATGGTAAGACCTGCATAATTGAATGCACTTTCTTTAATTTATTTTTCTTTTTTCCAGCAGTGTTATTAGTGTTCATTTCTTGTTATTTGTCTGGCCTGTAAACAATGGCGACTGAGGAGAAGAAGCCAGAGACCGAAGCTTCTAAAACACAATCCACTCCTTCATCCTCCACAAACCAGAGCAAGGTTTGTCATTTTTGCGCTTGTGTTAATGTGAACCGGTCACAATTAAGCAGTTTAATCGTTTTATTTTATTATTTTTTTTGGAAGGAGATTACCAAAGGCATATGTAAAATTGCAAGCTGAGAATACTCTAATAAGGATCACTTCAATATTCATTAATTCATTAAACAAATTTTAGCAGTTCTAAGGCTGGATCCTATTTTTGTTCATATTTTACAAAAGACAAATGCAGTGAGTGTATGTAAAATGTAATTACCAAACTCATTCTAAAGAATGCTAAAGGATGTTAAACTGATATTTTAGTTTCAATGATTTCAGTCAAACAAGTACAACCAGCTAATGGCGGTTTTTGTTGTTTCGAAATTAGCTGAACACCTGAGCTACATACTCATACTGGGTTAGTGATTCAGAAAGGTTTTGAAGGCAGAAGATCAGAGCACCAACCAGACAATCAGTATTTTTTAGAACCAGGTCAGCAAAGGTTGTTGGATTCATTACAAAATAGCTGTATTGAGTCCAATACAAAGAAATTTTCATATAATATATAAATATATATATATAATATATGCTACTGTACACTTACATTACATGTTTAAATGTAATGTTTTTTTATTTAAAGTTTATCATTAAATATTGGACATATTTTGGTGAGTTATGCCTAAAAATTATAGCCTACACTGTAAAATAAATTTCCATGCAAAAAAATGTAACACAAACAGAATTAGAACGCTGGGGAGGTTAAGAACAACATTTTACTGTATGCATCATTTTGTGGAAGAGAAAACACATCAGTCTATTTGGATGAAAAAGAAAATTTATTTCATAGTACTTTTCAGTTTAGTACCATTCACATGCTAATAATATCAATAAACAGACTGTCTATGAAACTTTCTACTATTTAGCATTGGGCAAGGTACAGTACAATTTGTAAAGTTTGTTGCATTAAGCAGTTTATTTTAGGACCTCTTTTAAAATGTTAGTTTGACCAAAATCAAAAAATCAGTAGTGCAAGCTTTGTCTGTCCTCCTAATTTTGCTGTTTCTGGCTAGAAAGACCGGCATGCAGCCAATGAAGTATAAACTTATACAACATATTTGTCCCAGGTGTGAAGACATTAGGTAGTGAAGCCAGTGTAGGATAGTAAAATAAATGCAAATGAATGAAGCAAATGAAGCTTCAATATCATTACATGTGTGCTTTAGAGCAGTGTTTCTCAACCAGGGTTCCTCCAGAGGTTTCCAAAACAATAAGCGATTTGTGACTCTGGAGTCAGTTTACCTAATACCTAAGGATTTGTTTTTGGAATGTATTTTTATTGAAACTAGATAGTTATAACAAACTAAATAGGGCCTATACAAATGTATGCAGATAAATAAGATCCAGAAGGGAATGAAGAGACAAACGGCATTAGTCCAAGCGGTTGGCAGTTGTACACTTTTAAGAACTGTTGAATATGGTCTCACAACAGTGAAAGCTCCATGCAGTATGCCAGTCTGTGCAAGCAGAAAGATAACCGTGCAAATGGCTTAGCACCAATAGGTTCAGTACCCTCTATTACGTTCCTTTGGGTACATCATACTAGCATACCCGGAGGCTTCCATCACCAGACCCACTGTTCTAAGATTACACAACATATAGACAAAGGAGGACAGGAAAGATCTAGATTAGGGGATAAGGGGAGGTAGGTGAGTCTCTGTTGCACTGAAATAGTCATTACCACCCCAAAATCCCAACCCCCCCCCCCCCTTAACTTCTTGTATGTGATTTCACAAGGGGTGCAGATCACATTGAATAATATAAATTAGAATATCATAAAGGTGGGCCATCAACTGTTTCATGGCTTATATATATATATATATATATATATATATATCAATTCTGCTGTCACATAAAGCCACAGGTCCGCACAGCTTCTTGTATACCTATTATAAAATGAATGCTCCCAGAAAAGGTCTCACTTTTTAAGTTTTCCTGTAGGGGTCCCTGAATCCTCAGTCTTATCTGACCACGCAATATAATTCTCTCTACAAATGCAATTATGTCCCACTCTTTAGGCGATCTCGAAACACTGCATTATGGTATCCTTAGACGTAAGATGTCAGCCTGTTTTTTTTTTTTTTTGTTTGTTTTTTTTTCAGATCTCTATTGTATCTTCTCTAAATTAGGCAGGTTTCTAACGCTGTGGTTCCCCCTCTTTTCATTAATGTCCTGTCACGCACCATTCTTAGAAAACTGTTTAGAAAATCCATCATTGGGTAGTTGGACTGTGTTTCATTTGTTATCATTAGAAATCTATGTGTTCTGACCAGGTTGTATGCACTAATAATCTCTTTATCTTCATTGCAGCCAGCTCCAGTAAAACCTAACTATACACTAAAGTTCACGTTAGCTGGGCATACCAAGGCCGTGTCTTCTGTTAAGTTCAGCCCCAATGGGGAGTGGCTGGCCAGCTCATGTAAGAACCTTCATGTTTATCAATAAAGCACAATTGTTCTGTAGTTAATGTTTTATAGTCATAAAGGATTGTCTTCTCTGAGAAAGGCAGGTCAAAATAATAAAGCTTTTAAGACCAGATTTCATCAGGATGTTGTAATTAATTAAATTCTGTCCAATAATACCAGTGTAACAATACCTCCCAGGTTCATAAGTACCTTTTGTAGTTCCCAAACACAATTCTTTTAATCTGAGGTGCTTTTTATTAAGGATGCTTTGGCTTCTTCTCGTAATTGTAGCTTAGCCCCACCGCTGTCATTCAGTGTATTTTTGGAGTCAAATATAGTAGTGAGGACTTGTGTCGATGGATATGATGGCTCCACATGCACAAAGGGGATAATGAGTTACTTTTAAACTGTATTAAAATAAAAAGCACCACTTACCTTTACTTCCGCAGAGCCCACTAGTGCCTGGAAAAGCCCCTTCACATGCCTGTGTTTGAGAGCTGGGATTGCAGAAGGGAGAGCCCATGTCCCCTTCTGCAATAAAATAAACTTATCTGCCTGATTACAATTTTTTATTTCAATTCGCCTCTTCACGCTCCATTGTCTCTACCAATATCTTCCACTTCTCGTCCGGGAGTCGGATCTTCAGCCACCTCGATTGGCTGCACTGTTATGAAGCAATTTGCATACACACCGGAGCTAATTTAGTCCTGACACCCCTGATGTGGCATCCTACACATGCACAGCTCAGTGTACTATGAAAAAATTGTGAACAGGCAGGTAGGTAAGTTTTATTGCAGGGGACATTGCCTGTACCTTCTGCAGTAAGAATCCTGCCTGTTTATTTTTTTGTATGCAGAATTCTGGTTCCCTTTAAATGTGATATTTTATTATTTAACTCATCCACAGACACAAATGTAAATATTCTTTCAATCTCAAGACTTGTTTTTGTACAAAAATCTATATTACTAAAAGACAACTTACATGTCCTCTTTAAATTTTTTTAGCGGCCGACAAATTAATCAAAATATGGGGAGCATACGATGGCAAGTTTGAAAAGACTATTTCAGGGCATAAACTGGTAAGTGCCAGAATTAAGAATCTTTACTAGGGACAATGGGAAAGTTGAGTTGGACTGGCAAGACCAGTCTCTGGAGAAATTTACCTCTTGTAAATACTGGTTTAAATCTGTTTAATGCCATAATAACTGGGCACCAGTTAGGTAATCCCCTCCTGTAAGACCACTGAGCTTGTGAGTAAATGACATTTATTTCTCTTGTTAATGATTCTGTGGTTATTTCAGGGTATTTCAGATGTTGCCTGGTCATCGGATTCTAATCTTCTGGTTTCTGCTTCAGATGACAAAACTCTAAAAATCTGGGATGTTAGCTCGGTGAGTTCCTTTTTGAGTATATGTCAACCCTTGTGTCAAACAATTGACTATCGTTTTTGCTTCAGTTCTTGCTGATCTCTTGCAGCTTCTTCATCCATTTTATGAATTCTAGTAGTAGCTGAATATTGTTTCTCAGGACAGGTTTTTGGTGGTTGATAACGATGGACCATACTTGCATTTTTTGTATAAAAAAAAAATTGTCTATGTTTGCCCTTGCAAACCTGTTTTTACGGTGAATGAGCAATGGGAGGGGAACAGTTTGTCACTGTAAAATAAAAAGATCTTAGTAGCAAAGCCATTAGATATTACTTTGTTGAAAATTACAAATTTAAAAAATGAGAATTATTTTGAAATTACGGTGAGATATCAAAAGGGTATAAAAAATTTAGTGAAATAATTTTCCATATGCTTTTAGTGTTCTCCCCATAATTGTTTTACAAGTGGGAAGAAAGAAGCTGTAGGCAGGTAGTCAAAAAGTGGTCTGGGCAACATGTAACCAACTATGTGTTCCCGTTGTTGCCATATGATTCCAGAAACCCTTATCATTTTGTCAGCTTTCTATCCCCCATCTATTAAAAAAAATCTTCTTTATGAATAGGAAAATTAATAGAAACTCTAGATTTTACCTTATTGGATGAAATATCCAACATGTTGCCTGGGACACAATTAAAGTCTTCACATACAAGTACCGTGTTTCCCCGATGATAAGGCATCCCCACCAAATAAGCCGACCCCCTGATTTTTGCTAAAAAAAATTAAAATAAAGCACCCCCCGCAAATAAGACACCCACCGATACCTGCCACTGTGTGCCTCTGTGTGACTCCTCGATGTTGGCTGCAGTGCAGAGTGAAACTGAAAGTAACTTCAAAGGACAAGCAAGATGCTGATCCCTGCCCTACCGGAGTCTGTTACCCGGCCGTAGAAGCCAAAAAAAAGTCAGTGAACAGAAGGGGACAATGAATGGCACAGAGTGATCAGAAGGGGACACTCAATGGCACATGAGTGATCAGAAGGGGACAATGAATG
>NC_092871.1:46225077-46260511 GCF_032062135.1 Pyxicephalus adspersus
CATAAGTGATCATGAGTGATTTTCAACAATAAATGTGTACTGTAGTCTTCTTCATGGAAAAATAAGACATCCCCCTAAAAATAAGACCTAGGGCATATTTTGGCATTTCAAAAAATGTAAGACAGTGCCTTATCATAGGGGAAACAGGGTAGCACATGTTTAAGCGATCCTCTTTTACTCCTAAGCCTTTGTAGAAACCTAAGTTGGTGTTGCAATGAAGTACAAAGGAAATTCTGGAACCAATCACTATCATTACACTTTATGTGCCTCATTCCACTGGGCTTACCTTTTGTATGGCTATTCGAACCCTTAGCATTAATTGAAAGAATGGATTACCATATTCAAAAAGTCCAGAATGTGTTGTAGTCAAGGAGACCAGTCGAGCAAAAATTGTTGAGCATAAGTAGAGAAGCGATTTGTACACTATATGAAAGTGTGTGACTTACATGCCTTGCTTTACATGAAATAAAATAGGACTTCAAACTGGAATGTATTCAACCAACATTGTTCTTTTTTATGTGAGCACTCTTTTTGCCATCCTATGTTGCAAATGGACTTTTTGACTGCCCTCTAGTATGTATACTTTTAATGTATACTTGTAACCCTGTAATAAAGAATGTTTTAAAAAATAAAATGGACGACTGATATCCATTAGTAGTCCAGGTCTTGTTATAAACGGGTTAGATGGTACTGATTTCAGGAGCTAAAACATTTTAAGGTTAGTAGCACAGCAATTGAGATGTAGAAGAACAACAAAGAAAATAGAAAAGATACTAAAACATGTTTAAGAACCAAATAAAAAATTATATACCACTAAAGTGTCAGAGGGCAGCATGCTATTGCCCTAAAACCAGAGGGAAAGCAAGGCACATGCAGGGATTGACAAGAGTTTTGCCTTTCTAGGATGATCTCAGGGATTGATGGATTTATTTGAAGTAGTGTCTGGAGGGGTATTTAGATCGCATCTTTTAGCTAATGTTATTCCTAAAGTTAGGCAAGAGATAGTATAGTTAACCCCCTACCTTTAGATAAGAATTTTCACCAGGTAACCCCAACAATATGGGAGTTTGTTGTGTGCAACATTGTTGTAAATGGAAAGAAAAGGATATCCTAGCTGCAATTGTTGCTTGCAAAAGATCAGTGAGTAAGGAGACACTTTCAAAAGTTGCTGGTAAAGATATAACTTTGTCTTAAAACAATCAGAAGCTTCTCTTATATGGGCAATCTGTGCTTCCTTACTGCAATAAGCTCATAGTAATCCTATGCAGGAAGCAAGGTTGGAATAAGCTGCTAGATATAATTTTGAAGAGCTGTCAGAGGAGTTGATTCAGGTATTCCCCCTAAATTTGATGTTATTCCTGCCTATCAGAAACTGCATGCTTGAGATACTCCAAATTTTTTTGTTTATGCCCACTCCAGATCAGTATATATATTAATACCAAGATCCACTTCCATTGTTCAATGTACAGAGAATTGACATTCTACTCTTGGCTCTAAAATCATAGCATGTGAGACTGTGACCATAAAGTTAAGAAATGTTTGTTCCAGAAATTTTGCGATGCTGTTTAGTGTAGGCAGGCTGTTCTGTGACATTAATGCAGAAAATAGCTAGTATTTTACAAATTCCACTAGGGTTAAGTTGACATGAGCACAACTGTATTAGCATTCCATAATGCATTTAAAAAGAGTTATTACATTTTTTTCTTGCTCTTTTGGTGAATCAGTGCCTATAATAATTTGTCCGCATGATAGCTGCTCTCTTTCTCATGGGAGGTTTTCTTTAGAGCAAGTCATGGAACTTAGTCACAAGTACTCCACAGTGATATTGTTCTAGGTGGATGGCAATAAATGTGCTCTCTCAATTCTAGTTATTAAACACAGCCAGCTTCTGCCTTGTATGTTTTTAGTACAATCTTGGAAGGGAGTAAGTTGTTACTATTCGCAGTAAAAACACTCCCTTCTGTTTAATATGCATGAATCCTTACATAAAGAAAAAAAGCCATTTTCAAGTGCTGGAGATAAGCAAATAAAACCTGTCACCTCTGTTATGGATTAATGGCTGAAATATATATTCCATGTATGTTGTGACCTCCTGATGTAACTCTCTTCTCACAGGGGAAGTGCCTGAAGACCCTGAAAGGCCACAGCAACTATGTCTTTTGCTGCAATTTCAACCCACAGTCCAACCTCATTGTGTCTGGATCTGTAAGTAAAATTTTTAAAATATATAAAGGGTCTGATACAATTCAGTCACGCATGAAAATGTTACCTTTAAAATGACACAAACTACCTGCTAACTAACTATATCTCCCTGTTACACTCTCACCTAAATGTCTAAATTGTTTTCTTTTTTTTTTTTTGGTTTCTATGGTGGTGACATAAAATATTGTAAGCATAGTTTGAGCTTTAGGCCTAATTAAATGTAATTGTTAACTGTAATTTAGGGAAAACAAATAGATGGGAATTGTTTGCACTGTGCACTTATCCTAGGCTTTAAAAAAGGAGCAGAGAATGTTATATGTACGGTCACCTGGGGAGTCTTGAGTCAGCTATTCTATTCATGTTACGGGAGTTGGGACTGTCGTTCGGTATTTTATAGATCTATTGTACTTAGTAGAGCTGGGGTGGCTAGCAGCATTGGGTCTAAGGTCTGCATCTCTACCGGGACAGAATCTACATTAAGTTTGTTTTCTCTGAGCACTGTGGTTTCTTTCTGCATCTCAAAAATGTATATTTAGGTTAATCCCCATCCCCAAAAAACACAACGGATGCAATCAATGTACACATGTATTTAAATATAATTCATAAGTTTTGTGTTCAAAGCGATTTGTCAAGAATGGTGTTGGGGGCTCCGTTGTCATTTGGTATGTGATTAGTATTGATGCTGTTTTACAACCAGGAAGAGTACGCATTCTTTAAAAGCACATATTGGGGCTGTCAAGATTCTAACATCTATCCTTACAACCAAGTAAACATGCATTACTCAACAATAGAAAAAACAATATTTTTATTTTTTTGCTACTCCATACTATAGATCCCATTAATTTTGGCATGAGTTAGCAGAGAGAAAGTGATCTGGTCCCATTGTATTAGATCTCTAGGGACACCACATATATGGTGAAGTATATAACAGAAGTTTCAGTCTGATTGTACAATATCCTTAAAACCAGTTGTGAGCAAACTTTTTTGCTTACGGGCCACAATGAATTTGCCAAAAAATGACAGAAAACTTGACAGATGGGTTGGGCCTGTATCTGATGGATAGTTTTTGTATGAACTGATATAAAGTATGTGTAAAAGTAATTGCCTAAAGGTAAGCGAGAACTTAAATTCAAATTGCATTTAATTTCAGTGGGAACAGTGCCACTTTTTTTCCAATGTACAATTTTGTAGCAATATTTTGATGGGTTGGATTAAGTAGCCATTTATGTAGTCTGATATGTAGACTACATATATGTGGTCTACCAATGCCTGCTTTAGATCTTCCAACAATTTTAGTACAAGCTGCTTCTATTTTCGGCCCATTCCAATATATAGGATTGTCATTCCCTTGTTTAACATAGTTTTGATAAATGTAAAGCAGATTGTACAATCAGATTATAATGTGTATGGTGAGTTTAAGGCTTTTATTGGACGGGTACAGATGTGAGCAATTTAATGCAATTTCAGGGTGTATATACATACATAGAGATAGTGAGATACATAGAAGAAAACAATGCAGGGGGACACCTGTTTCTCTACTTTGATACTTAGTCTTCTCATGTCAAGTGCATAATCCTGAACGAGATTACACGGTACAGACAATGTAATGTTGATTTATAGCTAACAGAAGAACTTAAATTCATGAACAACCTGGCCAGGTACTATGGGTATAATTCTGACTGGTGTAATAAATTATAATATTTTGTGTCTTTCTAGTTTGATGAGAGTGTCCGGATATGGGATGTGAAGACGGGGAAGTGCCTGAAGACATTGCCTGCCCACTCTGATCCTGTGTCTGCTGTAAGATGCATTCAGATGTTTTATTTTCTTTTAAACTTTATTTTTTAGTCTATTGTCTCAGATATCAGGAATACAATAATGAAATAAAGACAACATGAAAATTACAAAAAAATCACTTCAAGAGACCAATGGTAAACAATATATAATTGTGGTAAAAAAGGTAAACATGAACAAGTCAGTAGAAACTAAGGCGTGAAAGACAGTCACATAGCAAGTACTGTAATATCTACATGAAGAAAAAGATACTGAGGTAGGATGAGCAGGGGCTCAAATACATCAGTATATAATTTCTAATGTTTCTCACTTTCAGTTTTCCAAAAATCCCACACACAGATGAATACCAAGGGGATCCATGAGGTTTCTCACCATACTGTAAACAGTGAAGGCAGAAAAAAAACAGATGATTCAAGATATTGCAGAAACTTGATGGGATTAGGTGTTAGATATTCTGTGTCAGAAAAGGAAACACAAAAAGGCTGGGTTTAAGGTGGCAAAAGTCGAAGTTGTGTTTGGCATATCAACTTGTATGCAGTTTAACAAGTGAAAAACAATTCAATCATTGTGCAATACATAAAACAGAAGAAAAAATCAGGCAACCCCATGTAATTCAACATAGGAAAATGCTTATACACTAGACAAAAAAATGCCTACACAGATGGCATAAAAGTAGGGGTAAATAACGTCTCCAAACCCGACGCGTTTCACCAGAGGGCTTCTTCATGGGATACGCAGAGACCGATAATATGATAGGAACGGTCTTTGCATCAAATCCATTATCTTGCACTGAACTATTTAACTGTTTCCTGATTAATTGTCACAGGAACTATGTTGAAGTTTTTGTGGTTCTTAGGGGTTTTTTTCAACTATTAGGAATCTACCATGGCTACCTATCATATTAACCACCCTGGCGGTATGATTAAAGAGCAAAAGCAGTACATTTAAAAATCCTCCTTAATTTTAAATTTTCCGCCTACCTGCCTGCTCTAGCGAGCAGATACCCGGACTGCATCTGCTTCCCTTAGCCTCACTTAGCCAACGTTCACACGCTGGGGATGCAGATGCCGGCTAAAGCAGTTAAGACACCGGACATCGCTGGAGAACGCCGCTGGAACTGGGAACAAAGTAGGAGTTTTTACCTCCCTGAAAATTCATTATTATTTTAGTTAATATAGTTAAGTTATCTCTTTTTGCATAAAGAATCCACCCCAAGCCACACTCGGGAATACTGCCAGGTAACGGTCTCTGCTTAATATATATTACATATTCTGTGTAAGTTTGGGGAGAGCTGTACACTTTTACTGCATGTGCTAAATTTATATTGGGAAGCAGTGTCACCCTAGGACTACAGAATATTTCTGAAGCTCCTATATTGGATGAAAACAAAGCAAGATGGTCAGTGGCACAACAATGTATCTTTTACAGGATTGAGGTTCAGTTTAGAGTTTGCATACACCTGAAAGAAGAAATCTACCCATAATCGAAGGAACACATATACATCTTTATTTCTGAGTTTGATATGTTTCTGCGCAATTTTCTTTATTTCAGTACAAGGTTGCCTTAGGCAGTGACATTTTGGAGAGAAGTGTTAGTGCACAGGTTATCATGTTACCCTGTCAGGGAAGATTTGCAAGTGGGCTTATGAAACAATAGCTGAAATCTGCATATGCTGCCACTTTTCTAGTGTGTGACTCCTCCTTACTTTTTCAGGTGCACTTCAATCGTGACGGTTCCCTCATAGTGTCAAGTAGTTATGATGGTCTCTGGTAAGTTCCCCACCTCTTCTTCTAAACCTATTTCGAGACTTTGTCCCTCATAAAGTTGAGGTTTAAACACTTTTTGAAGAAACAAGTTGGACATTGTAGTCCTATTGCAACTTTTGCAACTGCAAAGATAAAAAAAATGCGACCTTCAAGGTAATGCACGGCAGAGGAAAGATTTGATTTGCAAACTGTAGTAGTCATTGTTTCCATTGTTTTTGTTTGTTTGTTTTGCATTGGTGCCCTCCACTCCACCTCTCTCCTGTATCATTGAGCCACAATGCATGTACAGCGTTCCAATGTCAATGAAAACAAAAAGTTATTTTTGGAAAATGTTAAGTTGCTTAGTATCTTGGCATCTGCTGAAAACAAATCCAGACATTGCCAGTATAATCTTTTACAAAATAAATACTTATAAATACTTATACATAACTTTTTTTTTTTTTTTTTTTTTTTTTTTTTATAGCCGAATTTGGGATACAGCATCTGGCCAATGCTTAAAAACCCTTATTGGTAAGGAGCATCCTTAATTTGTGGTCTCTTAGGGGTTATGTTTTCTTTAAATCAATACTTGATTCATTTTCTTATTCTTCTTTTTCACCAGATGATGATAATCCACCAGTATCATTTGTGAAGTTCTCTCCAAATGGCAAATATATTCTAGCAGCTACTTTAGATAAGTACGTAAGACATGGTGTTTTCTGTAGAATTCATTTGTATGCAGATGGTCTTTATTTGTTAAATTGTCATTATTCTTATTCCTATTACACTTTAGTTTTTCTTTTTCTCAGTAGTACTTTTACTTTTCAAGATTGCCATTACTTTTGACGTTCAGTAACTGATGTTATTTCATAAACAAAATCTGCTTTTTAGAGCTTACTACACAGTGAATAGTGTTTGCTTTGTGATTGTTATATTAGGTTTGTTTATTTTTCGGGGTTTAAAATTACCGTCATGACACTTTTTTTTTTTTTTTTTTTTTATAGCACACTTAAGTTATGGGACTACAGCAAAGGGAAGGTAGGTGTTTCCAGGGGATGTCAGATGGTGTTTAATTTCGTGTCTTAGGCCTTGTTATGTCAATAGCATCTGTTGTGTTGGTAACTCAATATCTTAATAGTATTCCCAGCCCCGTTGGAGCAGCCCTCAACCTGGCGGATAAATGAAGAGGCTGTTATTGTTCCTTTTTTTTTGATAATCTCATGTGTTCCCCAGGTTAACTTTGATTACTTTAGGTAGCAATGATAAGTACCAATTCTTCGGGGCCCTGTGATCCATTCCTAATTACACAACCTTTTCTCATTAGAAATCCAGTAATTTGTCTACAGTCTGCTGTACCAGTACTGGCTGGCTGTTGGGGAGCCTGTTCATACGTACAAAGCTTTTTTTGTAACTCTTGTTTGTTTCTCTGCCCTGTCATTAAAAGTAAACATGATTTTTTAGATTTAAAAAAAGTATGATAAAATTATGACTGGTATTATTTTGCTTTTTGTTCGGTTGGATTTTTGTCCCCATTTGTTTTTTGGGAAAATTACAGGAAATGCATGGAAATCATCAGATATCCATATGCAGATTTTTACCACCTTTAGGTGACTCCTTGAGTTTACCTAATACTGTTTTAATGCATCAATAAAGGGAAATTTCCCCAATGGTGAATGCAAACTTCATTAAATACCTTATTTCTCCTAATCTTCTTTCTCTTATCTTCCTTACAAATCCTAAAAAAATATAAATAAAATAAAAAAATATTTAGCTTTAGATACTTAAATACCCTGGCTTCGTAGTCAGCAACAGGAAAAGCCTGTCTTTACTTTTTTAGTCACTGTATGTTCTTCTGTCCTGAAAGGTACATCTATTATAGGGACAAATTGTTGAGGAACATACTAAGTTTAAGCAAGTTATGTGCCAGTTTAAAAGTCTGGGTTTTCTGGACCAGTTTAGTCTAAACTGGAACACTTAAAAACTACTACCACTCACACAGGTGACCTGGTATTGGAGTTAAATGATCATGGTGTGGAATAGTTCATAGAGTTTGGGGCCCTGTGCACCTAACTGGGACTAAACCTAGGCTTAGCAACCTGTTGGCTTTGCTGGCCTAAATGATATGATTTGAGGACTAACTTGGCTGCTTTCAGGCACAGTCTTGTGCAATACTTGAGTCTTGTTAAGTTAGTCAGGTTTGATTTGATTATGTAGCACAATTACAAGAAAAATTAAATCTTATATAGTATGCTAAACATTGTCTGTATATGTGTTCCTAACATTCTTTTTATATCTGTACCCAATTTTGCAGTGCCTGAAAACCTACACATGTCACAAAAATGAGAAGTATTGCATATTTGCCAACTTCTCTGTAACTGGAGGCAAGGTATTTGGTCTTCAAAAGCATTTTACAATTTGCATGACTGTTAAACAAATACTGATTGAACACAAATGATGATAGTATGCTGCTTGAGATAATCTGAGGGTGTAGGGAATAGCTAATTGGTATGTTTTTGGAGTTTTACAAATGCTTCTTTTAAACTTTTAGGAAATCTTGACTAATGTTACTATTTAGAGGTTATGGCATTCTTACATCCCCAAAGTGGGAGAAGTAGGGATGGGGAAACAATAATTGCTAGTGTTGGTGCCATTGACCAGAATAATACCCATCTGCACCAATGCAAGTGCCTAGAATATTAGCCAGCAGCATTGCTATTGATTACTACAGTAATAATCCTCAGGAACTCAGTTGGTGACTGCAGTAATAATCCCCTGTATTGCTGTAGGTGTCTGCAATAACCTCCCGGCTCTACTATCAGAGGCTGTGCTGTAAACCAGTCACCCTTCTTAATGTTAATGCAAATTAACTGCATCTTGATACACCACTGGTCAATGTCAGTTTTGTTGGGCAGCCTATTCAGTCAGTTGGGCAGCCCATTTAAATAATTTGGCTGCTGAACACAATGCCTAACAATTGTTGGAATAGGCACTCATTGTGGAGTGGAGTGGCAGGTGCCTAAAAATGATTTGGTGCACAGTACTTCACTGGTGACCTGGAAACAAAGAGGGTAAAGGTATATAAGTGAAAATGGGAATAGCCCTTTACTGGTACTTAGGATATTTAAGAAATGTGGTGAATGGTGATCTTGAAAATCAGTTGAAACTGTATGCATTTCTAGCTCTAGCTCCTTGATTTCCTCCCCAGTACTTTGTAGGGTTACTTACCCATTGTCTGCAATCTGTACTTTCAGTGGATTGTATCTGGCTCTGAGGATAATTTGGTGTATATATGGAACCTTCAGACCAAGGAGGTTGTGCAGAAACTACAGGGACATACAGGTGAGACATTCTTTTTTTAACTGATATATAGGTGTGTGTGTGTGTGTGTGTGTGTATACACAAACCTATATGATATATAGGTGTGTGTAATATAAGTATATAATTTGTTTTACTGGTATATTATACTTTGCCAACCTAAGTTTGTCAGTTTTATCACTCGCCAGTGTTATGACTTCCTGAAAAAATTAATCCAAAGTCTGTTCACAATGTCATCATTAAATAAAGACATAAAACTGAAAAATAGGACTTTTTAGGCATTGACATTGTGACACTTTAGAGCACAATTTAACCCCCCTAGTGGTATTATCGAGTTTTACTCGGGTTGAGGTTTTCTAGGCAAAAAGTATTCCCGAGTCACACTCGGGGTAGCTTTTAACTTAAAAAAACCCCACTTACCTTGTTCCATCGCTGTCCCCCGGCGTCCTGCTGGTCCCCGCAGGTCCTGGATTCCCCCCCCCGCTTCGTCCTCGATCTCCAGCCGGCGAATGCAGTGAGGATCTCTGGTGCGGGCAGGAGGAGGATCGGCAGGAAACTAAAATAATTTTGTATTGGATTTAATGCAAAATAGCCGTCCTGAGTCCAATACAAAGAAATATTCATATAAAATGTATGTGTGTGTGTATGTATATATATGTGTGTGTGTGTGTGTGTGTGTGTATATATATATATGTATGTATGTGTGTGTGTGTATATATATATATTACATTTACCTATTTATTTATTTTTTACAGATTTTTGTGTTTTGTTTTTTAAAGTTTAATAATAAATTTGTTACATTTATTAAATATCGGCGAGTTATGCGTAAGAATTATAGCCTACAATGAAAAACATTTTTCCATGCAAGAAATTGTACTGCTTTTTGCATGGAAATTTGGACTGAATTAGACCGCTAGGGAGGTTAAAAGAAAAATCACAAGACAATTTTTTTCAAACACTTATGTTTAAAAAACCAATATTAAAACCAACAGGTAATGAATCTCAATTCACTGTAGTCTACACATATTGTAGACTTTTTTTCTTCAGGAATCAAATTGAGATCTACAAAATAGTATACACAAATATATTCAATTATAAACATCAAAACCATAATTAAACCGATAACATAATAATCACACTTTAAATAAACACTGATAATCCTCTCTGATAATGCAGACCCCCTCAAAAGTAAGCATGAACAGACTCAAATGGAGCAACGAAAACAGAGGATCACTGTAAGAAATATCATTACTTAAGACAGTGTTTTTTCAAAACCAAGAGAATATTAATATAAACCTTCATCGCCAGAAGACCATTCTCCTTTCAAAGGGTAGCCTTTGTAAACCAACACATATGATGACTAAAAATTTAGTGAAATTACCTCTACAGGTTGGCTCCCCTGCAATTACATATTAGGCAGTGTTTTCAGCCCTGTCCATGTCCTCAATTAATAGACACCCTCCTTATATTGAAGTACAAATAGGGCATGGTATTCTGTATTTCTAAAATTCCCTGTGGATGACCATGTTCCTAACCATAGAAAACTTTCTGTCAAATAAAAAACATAGAAACCACATTTAAGGGCTAGTAATCTCCAATCTGTTGCAGATTTGCTTTTGGGTATAGTAGCACTGATGCAAAAAATTATGTGAAATATTCAGTGTTTTGTTTGTGGTGTAACACAAATTAAAGTATCTTTGCCTTTCAATTGAGTTTACAAGTTCTTTTCAGAATATCCTTAACAAATATCTAATTTTAATAATGTCATAACTTTTTTTTTTCCCTTAGATGTTGTCATTTCAACAGCCTGTCACCCTACAGAGAATATTATTGCTTCAGCTGCACTAGAGAACGACAAGACCATCAAATTGTGGAAGAGTGATTGCTAAATCTCCTTACTAGACTGTATTCTTCAGAGGCCTCTAAAACCCCCTTGGACACAATCCTGAAAAGTGTAAATCTATTGGGTGTCTGAAACCTATTACTTGTAAAATCTAGAACAAAGAATGAATATCTTGAAGCCTCAAATGTATTTTCCAATCAGCGTTATAACTTGCCAGCAACATTTCATCTTCTGTCTCCATGCCAACTCTCAGCAAAGTTTGCTTGTTCTTATCACTCTCAGCGTTCATTGCTTTGGTCCAAAGACGCTGACAAGCAGCGAAAGAGATTATCAGGTTTTTCTTCTCCTGTTCAGCACTCTGGTACATTTGGTTTTAAATGATACTTCCCTCCTTTGGGGAAGTAAATTTGATCAATTTTAATTACCATAGATTTCCAGTAGCCATCTGATCTCTAAACTGCAGTTATTGGGGGGATTGAACACACTCACAATTCATTGCTTAAGTTTTGCAAAAAAAAGAGGCTTTAACTCATTTCCCTAATCTGTTTTATCCTTTCTTACTGTCAAATTTCAGTTCATCTGTTGTGACCAAATGAAAGTGCTGGTATCCCAGTTGTGTCCTTCTTGCCAGACAAACCTTTGGTTTCTGTGGATGTATAATTAGGTGTTTTGTTGCTATGTGTTACTACAGAGCCAGTTTTGCAGCCTTTGTGTGGAGCAGCATGCACAGACTGCTTCATCAGATCCCTTTAGGGGATTCTGTCTCCTGTGTTCATTTTTTTTTTTTTCCCCCCGCTCCCCTTTTTTTTTTTTTTTTCCCCCCCCCCCCTTTTTTTTTCCCCCCCCCCCCCTTTTTTTTTTTTTTTCCCCCGCCCCCCTTTTTTTTTTTTTTTCTTGTTGGATTATTTAGGGTGGGAATAGAAGGATGAAACATTACAGTTCCAATTGTAAAAAAAAAAATCTGTGTAAAAAGCAGCGCTGTTTTGTATTTTGGAAATTCATAGTAGTGTATTGCTTATGGCACTAGTCTGTATTTAGACTTCTTTTTATATATATTTTTGTCAAAACTTTTTTTTTTTCTGACAACATACAGATCCATAAGCTGTAATAAAGAGGTGGGTTTATACGTGACTTTTTGTCGTGTGAATTTATTTTTAGCATTTGCTAAATTACAGCATCAATTTAAAAATTGAGGTCTAAGAAATGAGTGGTTGCATTTGAAATCAGGGGAGAGGAGGTGTTCAGGACAAGCATAAGAAGAACATGGTCATGGACATGGTACTTATTTACAACTGAATAAGCTGTCCAAGGAGATAATGCAGATAGCTTCAAGGTCTGAACTTTTAATAATTTAGGTATTTTTGTAAATTAACTTGAAAAGCCAGCTGAAGCTGTTTGTGTAATTTATCCTCAAATTCAAAACCATATTCTCAATTTCTCTTTACAGTTCAGCTTACCCTACCCCTGGAAATCCAAACTCCATGCTGCAAAGGTGGGGATGGTTTACTTTGTCATAAGCCTTGTTGCATCCCTTTCAAACTATTCAATTTTGATCTTTTCATTCAAAAGGACTTTGCTCCAGAAGATTTGAGGCTTGTCTAGAGGCTCTTTGGCATATTCCAAATATTAGGGAATTTTTATTTGTGTGCTTTTTTTCTATCTTTACAAATTTGGCTGTTGTGGTTGATGTCTTGGTTGGTGTCTTGGTTGGTCCAGTTGATTATAACTTACTAACAAATGAACCCTAACTTTTCACTTTTCTATCTGAGATTCAACAATACTTGCAGGTATTTTCAGAACTCTGGATAATTTAAAACTGAATAAGGTTTAGATCCTTGAGGAGATAGACGTTTTATTTCTCTGGCTTATCAAAGGGATTTGAGTTTGCAAGAGCTTGTTGGGTCAGTGCTAAATGGATAGGAATGGGTTTCACAGGACATACGAGTGAGAGATGTATGTTGATTGGAGACAGCAAAGATATTATCTAAGTTTTATTCATGCAAAATAAAAGCAAGGGGTGACTAATTTTAGTAATACTGTTTTTAGCTTTTTTATTCTCTCCATTTGAGACACAAAATTATATTAAAAAACAGTGAATCATACTGCTCCCTTCAGGAGCAGTCGGCATTGGATGCAAAAAAATATAAGCATTGCTAGGGGTTATAACCTGTTCCCACACTAGGAGGATAGATGTTATTTCAGAAGTGTTTAGGGATCTTCAAGTGCAGGTTCCAGTCGTGTTACACTATGACTGCCCTCCTGCAGAGCACCCAGGAGTTACACATGGACTGCTCTATGCCGTATACTCCCTGCAGAATGATTACACAGTCTAGCCTGAGTTCCCTCAGACCTCTGTGGTTCTGGGCGAGGTTGCCAAATAGTTGTCAGTAACCTGGTGGGTCTGCATAATGCTATAGTGTGTTGCTGAGTGATTTTTAATCTGTTTCACACACTTCTAGCAAGTCTGACTCAAAATATAAAAGGGATCACTCTGCATAGGCAGCTGCTATTTAGCATCTATTGGATATTTTATTTGTTTTCCTCTCTATACAAATTATCACTGTTGTTTGTGGGATGTTGGCTTCCACCTATTCTACTGTGGAGATGTTTTCTCTCATAGATTGATTTTTATGCTTAGCTAGAGTTAAACTTAGATCTAAACTAAGATCTTCATCATCAGTGTGGTCTAATATACATATATATGCTGGAGAAAACTCCTCTTGGTAAGCCTAAGATCTTACAGGCATAAGTGCTTGGTTTATGAGTTTTCCCATCATTTTTTACATGATGACTTTAGATCTTTTAGAAGTAAAAAAAAAATTGGAGAGGGTATTTCTATCACCAAAGAAGAGGTAATTTTCTTCAAACATCCAATTTTACCAGTTTATGTTTACCTGTCGGGGTCAGTCATTGCATCCCAGGAGGCATTGCCTTAGCCAATGTGCCAATGTCACATTTACAGGAGGAAATCACCTGATCTTGCCACCAGTGCAGTGCGAGATCTGATCACGTAAGGAAGAAGCTGGTGGCACCCAGTGATTCCTTCGGGACGAAGAAAGAATCCAGCATGGCGGGGGACCAAATCAAAGTTACCTGTGAAGGGATTGAGGGCTCTGCGGAAAAAATAGGTAATTTTTAATTTTATTTTAGTGTTCCACTTTGTTCCACTTTGGCCTATGTATAGGAAATTTAGTTTAGAATATAGTAAACAGGGTCTGTTTCCTTGCTGGGAACCTCACACCCTTTCACCCGTTTATTGTCCTGGTGACCATTGTCACAAAGGGAAATTGGTTCATGTCAGAGCAGAAGCGTACAGAAATTCTTCTAGTTGGGAGATATTTCTATGACAACCCTCAGGAAGTCTCTTGCAAACAAAATATTCATATCTGTCATTTCCTATTTGCATGTTTAGGATAGAAAGCATAAAGAAGTCAGTTTTGGGTTTACGTACATTTTAGGTATGTGATCTTGTCTTTACTTTTTACGAACATTCCTAGCATTTAATTTCACTATTACTAAAGCTAAGAGGATACAAAGTGATGGTCTTTTAAATTCTGCTACCTCCTTTTTAATTTTAGTGGGTGTTAGCTGCAAGTGTCCCACATATACACCAACATTTTTTGTTTCCTACACCATCTCCTTTCAGGGAAATTTGGATTCAAAGAAACGAAGCGGGCACTGTAGCACACTTTGACAAGTACAGTTTTGGGCAGCACCCTCCAATGTTGTATTTTAACAGATTTTTACCCCATATATTGAAATGGGCTTACGACCAACAGATTTAGAGGTATGAAATAAGTTGTTAGGCTTCAGAATATGATAAGCAGCCTCTCCAGACACAGCTGTTATGCTCTAGGTTTTGATGACACCTTTGTATGTAACCCTTTGGTAGCTTGATTTCATGAGGCAGCTAACTTTGATAGAACAGCCATGCTGACGTGCAGGTAAGGCGGGGGTGCCAAACAAATGCTGCCCCTTGTTACCTTGGCACCCTAGGCCCTGATATTTTTCTCATGAGGACTGTGCTAGCACTCAGGTTTTTACTTGCCACCACTGCACTTTTTCCACTCATCCCTGCACCCTGTAGTTACTCATTCACTACTACCTCACTAATCACACTGACTTGTTTATCATCACTATACTAAAATGTACTTATTGGTACACCGGTTCTATGCCGGTATTCATCCTGCACTTTAATATTCACTCTGTGAACGGCACACTTGCTAGGTATTTTCAATTTTTTTAATACCTTTTATTATTCCTGCAGGAGTGGCCAGTTTTATGCCCAAGTTCCTCCTTGGTATGTGGCAAAGAACTCATATAGGCCCATTCAAATCACATGGGAAACCCAGCCCTAATCTCCTCTAGTGTGGACTGTGCCAAGCAGCAGTTCACATATAAAAGCATGTCCTACAGTCAACACCGACAGCTGACCTGCAGCATCCTCACTGACTAAAAAGGGAGCTGGAGCAAGTTGGCCCTGCTGCCCCTGGGATCTGGCAAGATCTGGGAGATTTACAGACTGGACCCACTAATAAGAGAAAGATGCCTTGGGCAGGGAGAAGCTAAAAGATGGGATGCTGAAGAGAGGCACTCAGAACAGAATCCTTTGGTGGTGAATTTAGGACTGTCATTCACAGGGAAACCAACTTCTGGGGGAGGCCGACCTAGCTGCCCTATATATACTGACTCTCGCCTCCATGCAATCGTGTTGTATGAAAGGAGAGAAGGTTAGCACTCCCCTTGACAAGGATGGAAGAGGTCCCAGTGGCCTTCACAACACATTGCCACTTACTTGGTGGCATCTCTAACCACGTTTTTTTTTTAATAAATCAACCTAGTGAAACTAACCAAAACAATATTAGAAACCCCCCATGGCCGAGTGCAGGCCGCGGTGGCCCACATGCCGGGGTGTTTGCATGTGCCTAAGGGCGGCAAGGTGTGCTGGGTGGCTGTATGTGATATAGGACGCCGGTATAGCAGAAACACATTTTATTCAGCGGGTGGGGCACCCACATGTGGCACTAAATGGGGCAGAAGGTACAGCACCCATCTAATAATTTAGAACTGAGATGCCCAAGCAGTGTATGGTGCTCACTCCACTCCCCCCTCCTCTGTATCATCATGTAACACAGGCCGGCTGCAGGTGACTTGCTCTGCCCTGACACCAACCAATACCTGAGATGAGCTTTGGGCATTGCTTTTTGTTTCATCAAAAAAGCTGTCTGCGAAAATAATCCACCCAATGGGACAGTACAATGAGAGACGGGTTGGGGAGGGGGGCTTTCGAATAAAGGCGCCACCATTGCTAACCTTGGCACCCTAAACCATGGCCTAGGTGGCCTTATTAGAAATCCAGCCCTGATCTCCTCAAGTGGGGACTGTGCCAGCGCCTGGTATTTCACTTGCCACCCCTGCACCAATGCGCAGTTTTTCACTCGCTGCCCCCGCGTCGTGTAGTTACCTCTACCTCACCAACACACACTCATTTGCTTGCCACCACTGCACCAAAATGTAATTATTCGTACACCGGCACTACACTGATTTTCACCCCGCACTTTAATATTCATCCTGTGAAAGAAACTGGTACACTTGCTGGGTGCTATATTTTTATTTTATCATTGGTGCAGTGTTCAAGCCCAGAGGAGTGGACAGTTTATGCTCAGGTTCCTCCTAATGATATGGCAAAGAACTCTTAAAGACTCATGCCAATCCATGTTTTAGGGTTTTACTGTAAGTAATTCAGCATTTATGGAGAGACAGGTTGGGGATGATAGCAGCAGTTCACATTCAAAAGCATGTCCTACAGTCACCTTAGAAAAGGTACAAGAAACTGGGAGCTCACTCTACTAACAGGGTGCTACACTGGTTTGCCGTTTATTCCTGCAGTCATTCTGTGATTGACAAACCTAATCTGGGACAGGCTATTGTAAAGATCCCTATCCTTGTGTGAAAGCGTTGGTGAACTGACCCCAATTTGTGGTGCGCACTCATAGCCTGGCCTTGAAAACTTTAAATTGGAGTCCTAGTGATAGAGGCTTATTTACCAACGTGTTCGCCTTATGTGTGTTTATGCATAGACATGTTTTACCGAGGCCTTTTCTTGTGAGAGCCCCACCAAATACCACCGGTCACCTTTTCTATGTGCTTTTGTTTCTCCCTTCCAGAACAGTTGTGCCTAGGGCTAATTTGAGCTGCGCTACATTTCAGTTTGTAGAAGTTGTAAGCTGGCCTACGTATAAGTTATAATTTTGATGTGAGCTATGTTTTTGATTTGCTGTATGCAACTTGTTTTTTTCCCCGCACATCTCCCTGTTCTTTAGATCATCTGTTCCACGCTTCCTGAAGAAGCTAGATCTGCGAAACACAGAAGAAGTAATCAAGTCTGGCAGTGTCTGTTTTGGAATGGTTTGGAGTTATTTAAGACATTGGACAATATGTCTGGATAATTTGTATATGAATTTAATTGACCTGTGTAGCAGTGTGCGGCTCTTCTTTTGAAAGGTTGCCCCATTCATGGACCGGCTAATGACCATATACCGGTATTCATTTGATGAACTTTTCTGTGTTTCCAAATACATCAGGGATGGGGAATAGTTTAACCTCTATACCCTTTGTACTAATCTAATGTATTGCTGGTTGGGTCCTAATTACCCAGGGATTGGTGGTGTTATATACCCTCTCATTCACATACAAAGGTAAACTGGAAATGAGGCAACTCCATGCCACAGCATTTCTTCTTCAGGGCTCCTGAGCATATTTATTGAAAAAATATAGCAAACAAATCCAAAACAGTCTTCCCTCACTGGGGTAGTGTCAGCAACTTGGAAAATGGATCACCCATTTGTTTTTTTGCTAATGTTATAGAAAAGCCCCTGATAAGGCCTGCTCTAGTTCATGCTCAGAAGGAGCAGGCCACAGCCTCCTGGGATATTTGCATAACATATCCCAGGAGGTTCCAGAATTCCTTTTTAGTGGTGGTAAAGACACGAGGAGGGGACCTACCCCAAAAAAACATCTCTCTTCTGTTTTAATAGTATACAAGGTGATAGCCACCTTTTTATATATAATGTTAAAAATGTGCTGATAGGTTCGCTATGTACGCTGAGCTCTGTCATTTGGCATTGAACACAAGCTGTTTAGGGCATAGAACTGGGGAGTATAGCAACTGTGAGGAGCATCTTGTCATTTACACCTTTTGGGAGATACCATAAAGATTCTGCACTTCCATGGTAAACCAGTGAATTAAAGAAGATACTGTATGTTGCTCCCCCCCACATTAGGCATGACCAGCGTCCCCTTGCTACTACTTGGACAACGTGTCGCCACTACATGCCGGTGTTCTGTCACAGATTATGCTACCTAGGGGACCTCGCTGCCATTAGCTCGTTTCAGTAGTTCATAGGTTGCAGCGCTTTAACATTTGTGTTGCCACAGTGGGAAAGCATGCACACAAAAATCATTCACCTATGGCTGTATTAGCATTCTACAAGCAATTCTCATTTATTTCAATTAAAAAAAAAAGCCAAAAGAATGGACACAAGACACACAGGTAAAGTATCAAGCTTTTTTATTGACAATGTTTTAAGCAAACGTGAGGTCAGGCACGGCATCCGGCAATGCCTTCAACCTTAGGGTGTAATTTCTGCCTCAGAGGTCTCTTCCATTGTGGTCAATGAAAGGGGTCTATGGTGAAAAGAAAGCTACTAACGGCAACTTTCCAGCCCGAGCAATGAGCTAGCTTTGGGTAGCACAGACAGCTGCCCCACATTCAACTTATGACGAGATGTGTTTAGGGGATATTTTTCTTTTGCCTTAGTGAGTGTGTTTTGTTTTCCCTTGAGAGTGAATAAATACAATATAGTTGAATGATGAGGTTTTTAAGCATGATTGTAGTGAAAGGTCAGCATGTGGTGGGTTGGTGTCCCCCACCTGTTGCCTAAAATATGTTTCAGCACTGCTACACTGGCGTCCTGTCACATAAGGCTACTTAGTAGACCTTGCCGCCCATAGGCACATGCAAGTTGCCTTTGCAGCACTCCATCATGCGTGTTACCACGGCATGCACCCAGCCACCAAAGGAAGATTCGCTTTCTTCCAGGAATGATTTTAGGAGCTTGATAAAGATGGTTAGAGATGTCACGAAGTAAGCATCAACGCCTTAACCGCGTGTTGTAAAGGCCGCAGGGACCTCTTCCATCTTTGTCAAGGGCAGTGCTAACCTGCTCTCCTGGGGCCCCCTAGTTTTCACGTTCAGTTTAGGGCTCCTTGGTGCATTTGCTTTGGAAACAGCACTGCCCCCCGCCCCCAATGTTGTAGTTCAACAAGTTTGTATCCAATATCCTAAAACTCCCTAAAGCTAGGGGAAGCTTACAAAGCATGAAGGTTTCACCACACTGAGTTCAGACACAGCTGTTAGGCTGTAGGTTTTATGAGTCATTTGCATGCTTCCCTCAAGGTAGCTCAATTTCAGGAAGCGGACAAATTTCATGGAACACCCAGGCTGATGCGCTTCCCTACCTTGGTGCCTTAGGCCAAGGCCTAGGTGGCCTTATGAGAAAACCAGCCTTGATATTCTTTAGTTGAGACTGTGCCAGCGCTCGTTTCACTTGCTTGCCACCAATGCGCACTTTTTCACTCGCTGCCCCTGCACTGTGTAGTTACCACTACCCTAACAACACACATTCATTTGCTTGCCACCACTGCACCAAAATGTACTTATTCGTACATTTTTTTTTTTTTTTTTTTTGTCATTGGTGCAGAGTACAGGCTTGGAGGAGTCGCTCATTTAAGCCTAGGTTCCTCCTAGTGATATGGCAAAGAACTCACAAAGGCCCATTCAAATCCATGTTTTAGGGGTTTACTGTAACTTGGCATGTATGGGGAGACGGGTTGGGGGGAATAGCAGCAGTTCACGTTCAAAAGCAGATCCTACAGTCAACACCGACAGCTGACCTGCAGCATCCTCGCTGACTCCTAAATCCATAGTTAAGCACAAGTGTAACCCTTCTCTCCTCACAGTCCCAAATTCAGCGCCAAAGGATTCTGTTCATAGTGCCTCTCCTCAGGGCCCCATCTTTCAGCTTCTCCTTGCCAAAGGCAAGTCCTTGGCACTGGGAATCTAACTTATTCCCCTCAGTGGGTCTAGTCTGTAAGCCCCCCTGACTTACAGGCTCACTTTTTAGGTAGTCTGTGGGGGGAGTGTAAATATTGCATCCATCCTGCTGATTTGTTTTTAGCAAAAAGGTTCCAAAGCTGCAACCCTAATCCTCCCCAACTGTATAGGCAACTAACCAGGAGCAAGCATGCAGCTGATTAAAGTAATATGTAATGCGCCTAATTGTGGGAGTGAGCCTATAAGTTCCAAAGACATTAATAAGTCCTAGAAACTTGTGTGTGGTTAAGAGATCAGACCCGTCAGACGGTCTGTTGCTTCTGACGACTTAGAGGCTAATGCTGAGATCTTTTCAGGGATAACCTGGCCACACAGGCAGATTAGGAATTGGCTTACAGCCTGGCATAGTCTTCTGCAGATGGGTAATGTCGGATTTGTGAGGATGAGCTCTGAGCTCACACACACACTGTATATATGTATATAGATCTATTTAGTATTACTTAGCTTTTTAGTATTTTTAAATGTAGTTCATTTTAGTTGAGGCAGCTCCAAATAATTTCTAAAGAAGTGTTCTTTACAGATCCTATTGGAAGAAGCCTTTGCTATTTACAAGGGTTAAATCTCTTTTCCACCAACTATTAGGGGTGCCTTCTTGTCAATTGCAATGACCTTAACTGGAAGAACTTTTGCACATAGTTCCCTATATCAAACATTTATGGTATGTTTTCATACAAGGCGATTATTTATTTAAATGTCTCTTTACAAAGAAAAAAAATTAGTGGACTCATCCGCAATCATTTTCATGCCCTCCACCCCCTGAAGAAGGAACTCCCTGCTTATAGGGATCTAAAAGTAACTTAATACAATGGCAAGCCATTGCACATGTTGGGTGTGGCTCAAATGCTGTAACATTGACAGAAGCTTTAAATAGTATAGGTAAATAAAACTAAAGCTTGCTTTGCTTATGGTCAAGTGTGCGTGATAGAGGATCATGAGTACATGACACATAGTGTAGGGGTCAGAAATATATACAGCCCAGT
This sequence comes from Pyxicephalus adspersus, assembly GCF_032062135.1. Lineage (NCBI taxonomy): Eukaryota > Metazoa > Chordata > Amphibia > Anura > Pyxicephalidae > Pyxicephalus > Pyxicephalus adspersus. The sequence goes on from NC_092871.1 coordinate 46,246,132, forward strand.
GCACAGTACCTCCATACAAACATATACACACACAAATGAATCCTGCTTCAGAACACCCACTGGTCCGGACAGCTGAGGACATACTTATACAATTTATACCTCCTCCCAAGAGCCAGCATATTATTGGCATCAGGACTGAGGGCTCTTGGAAGAAGTAATGAGGCAGGGTGCTATCATGTATTCAGGATGCCTGTGTGTAAGTGTGGCAGAGGAGTTTGATTCCAGGATAGGGATGCCCTAATAGGCAGCTGTTTACTCAGAATGACCAAACTGATTTTACAAATAGCAACCCAAAGGTGAACCTTTATACCTTGGTATTGTATATTTTAATGAAAAAAAAACAATACAGCAAAATACTTTGTGACCATGTCATTTTCTTTTACTCAGAAGTATGAGTTGTAAGAATATTGGAAAATGATCATTTACGTCTAACAAGTAATATGGTTTAAAAGTTGAATATGGTACTTTGAATGCAGGTGTTCTGCAAGACGAATAGTATATTTAGACTTAATTTTGCAATAAAATTTAAAAAAAAATTGGTGCCCTTGTAATAAAAGTGAATGTCATGCTCGGCTGTAAAGCATGTTGCGTGGTTGTAGCTATTAATGACAGCTTTGTAGTAAGAGATATGATTTCCTATCCAGATAGGGCGCCACGGTTATCAGATACCAGATGAGAAGCCTCTTGTTAGAATTAAACTTCCTAATCCAAGATAAGAGGATGGATTGTGTCTTTAACTGTTATTAGACGGGTTGGGTCATGTGTGTGATATAAAGCCTTGCTGACCACACCATTTGTCCTCCAAGATGTTTATAGACAAGTGGCATGGTATGATGTCTCTGTCAATCTTATTTGACCTGGGACCTCATTTTTTCTAAAATTGTCACTTGTATTTTTTTCTACCAACTCCATCTCTCTCTCTCACTCAGTCTATATTCATATCACTCCCCCTACTCTCTCGCTCAGTCTACTGTATTTGTTGGAAGGATCACAATATCCCCTTATATGCACATGTGTGTTCTCCTTAACAAATAACAGCACTCATATTTTTATTTAGTAATCTGTAGCTCTAAACCATAGGTTATTGTTAGTATTAAAAAAAAGTTCATTGTTAGTTATCTGTGTTGTACTACAAGTCCTACTGTACAGGACTTCAGCTGTGTATAGGAAACTTCAGCCCTAGCATCATAGCTATGTCTGAAGCTATGTATATACACTAGATGGCTGTCACAGTGATCTTTCATGACAGTAAAAAGGAACACGCCCTGTAAACACAGTGCTGTTCAGTTGTTTGGATGAGCAGGCTAAATGACAGCAGTTGCCTGGTCTTTAGGCAATTCTGCAGAACTGATGTACACAAAGAAGCTGATCATGACAATTCATAAGCAAAAACTATCTAGCATGTGTATGTAGCTTTAAATATTTTCAGTATTGATAGACACAAAGCTCTGTATCATGTAGGAATATTCCTTTTATAGCCCCCAGTCTCTGGTATTCCCTGTCCCCATGCCCTGCTTTGATCCATCTGGCATAATATTAAGTAGACAGTTTGAAGTAAATCACAATCAGAGCTCAGCGAACAAGCTGGAATGAGGCTTTATGTGCAAAGATGATTTTCTGGCTGCGCTCTAATCCACATGTCATTGTAAGACGGTTTACGTGACCTTCAAGTGCAGCCAGACTGGACTGAAGTGTGAATTGTGTGACATGTTGGGTGCATCTCTGAGGACCCATAACAAAACCTTAGGAGGTTAATAAGGCCAATGGGACCCTCAACACCCCTGGCTTTGGTGTTTGGGGCCCTGCTCCTCCTTACCTGGGTGGGTGAGTACTTGAGGGGAGCATGTAACTGAAAATAGTTTATGAAATGAGGTCAGATGGAGAGCTTTATAATGTGAAAATACCTGATACCATTTTGTTACTCTGGGGTATATTTTAATATATTACTATATTGTGAAGCTAGTTGTAGTATACTATTTATGTAAAATTACATTGTATCCTGTTACTATACTGCTTTACATTTCTAAATGTTTCCTGTTATGCATTACAGTATTTTACCATGTATATTGTACATATTTAATAATATACGCAACATATTTTGCAGTATTAATGTGTATCATGTTGATATACACTATTACATTTAATTACATTTCATGTTGTATTTTACAGTTTATTACATTAACTGAAACTATATGGTTTCAAATGTTAATAATACTATTGATATCTATTAACCATAGCTATATTGATGCTGATCTGTTTTTATTGTAACACATTTTCTTAAAATGTTTGAAATAAAATGTTCTTATATGGTTTTATACCTAAGTAAGCCCTTGAAAGTCCAGATTTTCTGAACCTCAATGTTCTTGTTCCTCTTAAACTATATTGTATTAATTTTTTTATTACCTATCACCCTTTGTACTTAGAATTTACCACATTGATTCAATATATGAATATATTTTAAAAATGAAGAACTTAGGGAAAGATGTGGATGCATTAAGGGATTAATTTATAAAGCAGTAAAATTTACATTAACTGAAACATTCACTGGTGGAGAATCAGTTACTGCAATTTAAAAACATGGACCTGAAAATGTTTCCACCGGGGAATGTTTCAGTCAATGTCAGATACTCTGCTTTATAAACAGACCTCTTCAATAAATGCAGACACAACGGTCTGTCCAACTACTAACCAGAACTTGTATCCCTTCCCACAGGGTATGGTCCTTCATCTTTCATGCACCTATTGACCAGTTTTTGGGCAGCATTAAAGGGATTCTGTCTTGTGTGGGTCTGAATTACAGTGTTGTACTCCAAACTAAAATAATGTAGAATGGAGAATGTGAAGGTGATCAGCTTAATTTACATATTCTCATTAATTATTGTTTTATAATGTTTAGTCTATAAGTTTCTAAATAGGGTGGTCACATGTGCTGTCTTTAAGTATAGGTATAGGGTCTGGTTTGATGAAAACCCCAGATGTTCTATAGGGCTATCCAAGCTTATCTCAGCAGCTGTTTATATATCTATCTATCTAGAAGAATTTAGGATGCCACAGCTGAGTGCTACTTCTGAAATGCTGGTCATCTGTCCTACTGATCTTTTGTCATAAGTACTCAGATGTGAATCAGTGACATAGACAGAAAAACCTGCATTTTCAAATGTCAGTTATGGAATGCAATAATGAAAATATTGATCAGCAATCATTTAACCACATGAATGACAGAAGAAGAATTTGTATTGGCTAACATTACAATAAAAATGTAAACGGGATCAGTAAGTTTAGGACTAACAAGCAGTACTTGTTATTCTGCACATTTAGCAATACCAAAAAGCAATTTAACAGAAGTCAGATTGTTAAAAGAAAGACACTAATTGGTTGTTGGAGTTACAATGTTTTTGCTACCATGACAGTTTTAAAAGGTTGAAAATTGTTAAATCTCTTCTGCTTGACTAAAGGCGTGTCTCATCAGCTTCAAGTTACTACCAAAGGGTTGTAAATCTTTCCTGGATTAATCTCATAGATCTGTTGGCCAATCCGCATAAAAATATTAAAGATTTACATTAATGACAGAAAATCTCTTTGCAGATTTCTTTGTACATTGGTGCTGACATCTGTTATGATTATTTTTGTTTATTATGTCTGCAGCCTGGGGTCTACAGTGCTACAGCTGTAATATCATCTCAGGGACAAAATATATTGACAAGGGCTGCACCAGCCCAGAAGTCATCACCTGCTCCCATTCCCACAGAGGATACAAACAGCGCTTCTGTATTAAAACAGAGAGTGGTAAGTTGATCCTTGGCTCGTTCCATACCTTGCCCCTGTGGAAATAATGAACTGTACTGTTTATGTGTATTGATAAGTTTGACTCACATGTATAGGAAGAGTGTTACCTGCCAAAGGTTTTTAAATTTGACTCTGCCAGTCTCATTACTTGTACAGAGTCTCAAGGGGTGACTCTACCATATGGTGTCTACCATCAGTTTCTGATGTTACTTTTCTACCTCCTAATGACTAATTGGACAATGAATGAGCTATACTTTAGTGCTAAAGTCCCTTCTGTACTCTTCCCTCACACCCATTAAAATTCTGAACATGCTCAGGGCAAGTTTAGGACTGAATACCAGTTGGCTGGAATACTAATATCTATCAAATGCTACATGCTTCTTTCATTATAGGAAAATCTGCTCCCCTGTGTGTTTCTCCCTTTCTGATTTAAATCACATCAAAGTTAAAGAGATTTTTGTCAAAAAGAAATGCCCCGGTGTCATTGGGAGTAATAAATGGAAACATGCGATCAGTGTCAGTATGAGTAAAATGTACCTCTGGATCAGTGGGAGAAAAACATGATTCAATGTCAGTACGTGTAAAATTTGTCCTCATGTTTCTGATTAGTTAGTTTACAACATGTCACATGGTCATATAAATAAATGAATGCCCCAACAGTGGTGGACTGTAAGAGTTAAAAAATCCCCTGCATCATAAAAAATACCAGTGTTCTAAATGCAAAATGCAGTGGGATTATTTGTGACCCTTGATCACTGGTCTGAATGGTTCCCCCAGGTTAGTATTCAGAATGAATCCTTCTGTGTCTGTTTTGGGGTTTTGACATAGCACACATTTTTAAACTCAAACAGAATATTTATTTATATATATATATATATATATATATATATATATATATATATACACACACTGCACTGTATACATTAGCATATACCAAAACATATACACAGTAGTGCATTACATACCTCAACACCTAAACATACACACAATCTGCACATTACACATGATCACCATCAGCATGTTACACACAAAATGCACACAATCTGCACAATATAAACAAAAAACAAAGTTGCATTACATACATAAACACATACACAGTATTGTCTTGCACCTTACGTACAATCACAATCCAGCCTCATATTAGTCCCAATGTACTTACAGACGCAGCAGGGATGGCTTCCATGTCCTGTAATTTTTATTTTCTGTCTACCAGCACAATGAGTTATGTTGTGCTGTGTTCTGCTCTTTTATTTGATTCAAACCAAAGCCTCAGATCATCATAGGGAGCTGTAGATGCTGCATATCTCCAGGTGTAGGTTTGGCTGTGGGAAGGTAGGCTGCTAAGAATGTAGGGGCCCTGGGCCCTTGGCAGTTTCTCAATTTGCATGCTCTTTTATTGCATACATATAGCAATACTACTTTTCAGTGCCTGCACTATGGATTTTAAGTAACAACCCAATGCTGATAACCACCGCCCATTAGTTTACCATGTAGACAACCATAAGCTTCAATCACCTTTCAGGTATTTTGTTGCATTTTGTTGTATTTTGTCACATTTGCCCTCCTGCTTGATGGGTGTCTGTGTTGTAACCTCCACCTTTTTCCCAATTGTTGCAGTGGTATTGGGGAAACTCATGACCAGCGGATGTGCAACCTCCCGACACTGCCAGCAGCAGGAATTACCAGGTGTGCAGATCCATTGCTGTGACACAGACCTATGTAATGGCACCTCGGATCATGGAGAACACTACCTGAACCTGCTCATCCTTGGACTCTTATGGACAGTGTTTGGCTTCTGTCTATGAGATGCACCCAGCTCCACATTGGATGATCTACGTGTCCTGCTAATCCACTGACGGACCTAAGTGGTGATAGCTCATGGTTGGACAGGCTGTTGGTACAGGCATGATATAATTTTTCAAAGATTATCATACTAACAGGCTGGTTATTAGTCGAGAGTACACTGACTGTGTGCAAGCTGCAAAAACCAATAGCAAACCAATAATATGGTTTCTGAATGGTTGCCATGGACTACAAAACATTTTATTCCTCGATATACTTCACAGCCACATTGAACTTATCAAATAAACCTGTTTAAATACCCTAAAACTGACCAGAACCATTCAATTAGTTACAGGTATGCCCAAGAGGGACTTAGCCACACCCAGCGTCACAAGCAGTCCAGCTCTGACATATATCGATCATGTCTCCAACAGCCTCCAACAAGTCTTCAATTTCCTATTGTGTTTTAGTTCCCCCACCTGCTAGATTGTAAGCTCTTCGGGGCAGGGTTCTCTCCTCCTCCTGTGTCACTGTCTGTATCTGTCTGTCATTTGCAACCCCTATTTAATGTACAGCTCTGTGTAATATGTTGGCGTTATATAAATTCTGTTTAGTAATAAAGTCATGTCTGTGTCATGGGACGTCCTTGCAGCATCTCACATTTCTGCTTCCCTGCATACATAAAACATTCTCAAGTTACCATCTCTTTAACATAATGAGGTATTCCCTCAGAAGCTGACCCACAATTACCCATCAACTAAATTCCAAAAACTAGCCCACAAAAGAGAGGCAATGATTCCTTGAAGTGGGAGGGCACAAATTAAAGACTGCACTCATGCAGGTTGGTTCCAGTCCAGTTTCTTTTACACCCAGGGCTAAGCAAAAAATCTACTTGACAGGTCTTTACAATCTCCCTCTACTCCTCTATGTCCCCCAGTGCTGGTGGAACTGAATTATCACAATCAGTTAGGTAAGCTTATTTTAATTCAGAAGGGACATCTCCTGTTCCTTTTGTAAAAAATTTCAAGTTACAAAAATTTCAAGTTCAAGCTACAGAAATTGCATTTGTAGCAATACTTTTTTTTCCAGCATTGTTTTTTTTCCCTTTATTGTTTTTTTAGACTGGGTGGGGATATTACCAACATGGTAGCCATTCAAATGGGGAATTCCTCACATTTTAAAATTTGTGCAATTCTCATGTAAGTTGTAGGATCAAAAAGCTTGCAGTGGATGTGACTATCATTGTTGTCACTGCTGATTCATCAATGTGTAGTTTGTAAATCAGCACCTGACCACACCCAGCTTTGCCCACTGCATTCTGGCAGCACTGCCAATTGTTAAAACCTCCCATGGTCATCTGCAATGTCTGAGAGGGGGAGTGTGTGAGACACAAATTGGGGAGGCTTTGCCATTTTGTGGGGAAAACAAAACTCTGTTGTCTGCTTTATCAGACTTGTACATTCTATAGTAACTGAATTTGGTACTTCTATAGACTGTCATACAGAATATTTTATTTGTATCTTAATATAAATCAGGACACACTTTTTTTTTGACAGCCTTTTTTATATTTATTATATGTGACTTTATCCTGATTTCCTTGAAATATTGGTGTTTATTCAATCACACCAAAATGTGTCTGTTTTATGTACTTGCTGTTATGTGGAGAATAAAAGTCATCTGGAAATCATATTGCTCTTGTGTGAATTGCTGTGATATTTCCATTTAGTCTAAATGGAGTATTGGTGACAGTAGCAGATTGCTACACATAGGAGTTTGCAATCTGGTCACTTCCTGCAGACCTAACCCAGAATAAATTGTTGTTCAAAATATTCCACTAAAAAAACATCTTCCACTAAAAAGAAATAATGTTTTTTCAATGTATTTTATAACTAGTACGTTAATACATGGCATAGATAAACATATAGATAGCCCCTGTCTGTGTTCTGATGTTCAGAGCTAAATCCAATTAGACTAACAGACTAAAAGACTCACTTATTACCTGAACACCAACTCTCTCCTTGACCCACTCCAGCCTGGCTTTTGAGCTGCCCATTCCACCGAAACAGCCCTAAAGTGGCCAATAACCTCATCAGAGCTAAGTCTGAAAGTAACTTTTCCCTCCTCCTTTTCCTAGATCTTTCCTCTACTTTTTTTTTGTCTTCAATGTTTTTCTTCCATGAAAAAAATCAAATACATTTTGACATTTTTGTACAGAAAAAATAGAATAGGAAAAGAAAGAACAAAACAAAAATCATTATAATGATAATAATATTAATAATGTTAATAATAAAATAATAAAAAAACACGGCATGCCAGTAATTACACATCCAACATATGCAACTCAAAACATAGAGCACTAACTATGCCATAATTTCACTAGCTGTGTTCACCTGAAAATGTAAACATTAAGAACAAGAAAAAGAGAAAAGGGAAAATTCAGAGAAAAAACACACTAGAAAGGATATGGAAAAAGGGTTAGAGGGTAAGGGCTGGGGAAAGAAAGACCCGAAATAATCATTAATAATTGTTGGGGTGGCAACAAAAAGGAAAAAAGTGAACCCCTCAAAGAGAAAGTGGATCCATGGTAAAATCCCCTGGCAAAAATTGGGTAATCCAAGGCAGCCAAATCATATGAAAAACTCCCATAGAATCATTCAGCCTGGCAGCTAAAAGATTGTTAGTAAAATACCAATTGATCTTACTTTTTACTTGATTCACAGTAGGGATACTCAAGGACCAAGCCTTCGCAAGTGTTTGTTTAGCAGTAGTAAAAAAAAAAGCTGAGGAGTTTAAATTGGTGTTTCGTAAGTTTTTGTGGTTTTAAAAGCAACAACACTTCATAGCGATCATTTTGCACACTTTTTCCCAAAAGGGAGTATGCAAGTTGATACACACCAAACCAGAACCATATATTACGCGGGCAGGTCCACCAAATATGGTAAAGCATGCCCACTGCAGCACATTGTTGGAAACACAGGTCGAACACACTGGCCCTGATTCATCAATAAAATCCGCGCTCGCTGGAAGCGCGGAAGTACGCGGGACCAGCGAGCGCGGTTTCCCACGGTCCGGAGTCGAGCGCGCTCGTACACTCGCCTCCTCACTGCCAGCCGGATTCCTGACTTTATTGAGAAAAAAAAAAAAAAGGAGTTGTGCGATGTCAGGCAAGACATGACGCGACAAGGCATCAGAAGCTTTTATATAGGCGCCTATGGAGAGGAGTTGAACTCAGTTACTCTTGCCTAACAGGAAAGAAATAAGTGATTTAAAAATATGCTTTTTTCTTAGTGCACATAAATGTTTAAAACATTTAAGCAGCGCAAACATTTTTTTTTAGGGCTAAGGGTAATATGTGTGCCATTAGAAAGAATGATTTTTTAGGGGAACAGTGACTTTTAATGCAAGCTCGCCAGTGTAAAGCTGCCTGAGATGCGCGGCTCCGGCCGCGAGCTTTTTCAGTTGCTGAATAGCGCAACGGCGTACGATTTCGGATCGCGAATACGAATACGCGAGCGATAATCCGATTCTGCTTGATGAATTAGGGCCACTAGGTTTAAATTTCTCCAATCTAATCGGTACCAAATACCAGCGCATAAACAGTTTATAGTTAGCTTCATGGAAACCAACATGTACATCACAGTGCTCCGCTGTATCCCAAATCTACTCCCATTGGGAGTTGTCCAGTGATCTACCGATATCCTCCTCCCATCTGATCACATGCATTGGGTTATCATTCACTTCTGCTGAAAACAGAGTACAATATATTAATGAAAAAATCTCTTTGCCCAAAGGGTCTTTATCACATATCCCCTCAAAGGAGGTATGCGCTACGGGATCAGCCATATATTTTTAAGCAGAGACTGGACAAAGTGACTTAGTTGTAAATATGTGAAAACACATGAGGGAGGAACATCAAAATTAGACCTAAAAGACCCAAAGGGGCGCATTCCTGTAAAAATAATCAAATCCTTGGCTCCAAAATAATGAAATCCTGAATTTGGAGTGATCCAAATTCCAGAAAGGTACGCTGAAGAGAAAGAATAATATTTGGTGGAATCACCACCAGGAGAACCCAGAACAGGTACAGAAGTCTTGGGAGAGCTGTCATCTTCAAAGCCGCAATCCTACCCAGCCAAAAGATTTGATATCTCTTCCCGGACTCCAGGGATGCTTTAGCAGATCCCAAAACAGATGTATATTTAGCCGTATACATTGTATTTTACAAGGCCATAAGAAAAATTCCAGAATATGGTAGTTTAGTTAGTTGCAATTTATATGGGAAATTTGCCTGCAAATGGGTCTGTCTCTCCAGAGTAAGTGAGATATTAAACGCACTAGATTTATTATAATTCACTAGAAAAAGAAGACCAGATAAAAAAGAAAAAAAATTACTTGGGTAAGATTGAGCAAATAAATTATTGGATTTGTGAGAAAACCACATTGTCAGCAAAAAGATACATTTTGTGTTGATATCCATCTACCTCTAAACCTGTGATGTTCAAATTGGACTTTATTATTAAAGCCAGGGGCTCCATTGCCAAAGCAAACAACAATGGTGAGTTAGCTAGGAGCTCATTTCTCAGCCCTGCTCTATTGACTGCCCAGGCGATTACACAGGCACAAAGGGGAAAACCCTGTCCGGTTCTCTGGAGCAGGAGAAAGCCAGGCTCCATTCTTATTTCAAGAAATCTGAGCTCCGTTCTGCAGCTGAAGAGACATCCAAGATGGAGCCGATGCACAGTTTTCCAGACCAGTTCAGCAGAAGGAAAGGAGCAATTAGGAACAAGGTGAGCGGCCATCATGTGGGCAATCCAGCAACATCTTTGCCCTCTCACCTCCTCAGGGCTCAGATGCCAGCTCAGAGGCATGTTTTTCTGAGGAAGATGTACCTGCCTCCCCTGGATCTTTCCTCCCTTCTCCCCAACATCAATTTAACAGTTTTGCTGAAACACCAAGGGGAATATTAGGGCAACCCTCACCCTCCTCTCAAGGTAGGACCCCTTCACCACCTGCTGTGCCTAGTGTACATTCAGGGCCATATATCCGCGGACCACCCCTAACTGGTACAGATATACCTTCAGTTATATCCACCATACCTCAGGCCAATTATGTTGATATCAATACTGTTCAGCACACCTTATCTACTGAGGCAGATATTGGGAACCTAGCAAGTCGGCTGGAGGGAGCTTTTAGGAGGGAACTGGAGGAAATTCACCAACATACATCTTCACTGGATGCAAGGGTGACATCTGTAGAATCTAATACCAATGCTCTTACAACCCATTTGCAGGCTGTGGAAGATTCCCACACTACGCTACAAAGTTCTGTGACCTCCCTTATGTTACTGGTTAAAGACCAGGAGAATCGCCAAAGGTGCAATGCCCTGCATAATAAAGGTCTTCCAGAAGCTACCTCAGCCCTTGATCTTAAGGCCACAGTGACAGCCATATTCAATCTTCTCCTTGAAAATCTGCCCAATTTCCCGATTAAGGTTGACAGGGTGCATAGAACCCAGGGCCCTAGAAGATTGGACTTTGATCAGCCCCGTGATGTCCTTTGCAGGGTCCATTTCTACACAATTAAAGAGGAAATTCTTAGGAAAGCCACTCAGATTACTATACTGCCTGACCTAGCCAACTCAACCTTACAAAAAGGAAGATTATTTCGTCCACTTTTGGATTGCGTTAAAGTGTGTAAAGGTGATACCCAAAGGTGCCACAACCTTCTCCCTGAAATCCCATGATCAACTATCAGAGGTATTCAGATTCCTGAATACAGAGGGGATCGAAGTTCCTGATTGATTGGCCCCAGTGCGGAGCCCGCCAACATCTAGATTACCCCTACGGAGACGCAGACGACAGCAAATGCGCTAGGTTTTCCTGCGGATGTAAAAGCCCGCTTCCTGCTGTGCGAGACGGTGAGGACTGACCTGTTTTTCTTGAGGACTAAGACTATTCTCCCTTAGCAAAACGTTTTTCCCGGCTCATAGATTGGTTCTTAGTTTTGGTAAGCCTGAAGACTTTGCCTCTCTCTACCTCCTCATCCAGGACATGTTTGCTAAGTTCCTGATCTGGAAGGACCTGGCTGAGTATACAGTTTGTCTCCTGGTTTATGCTTATGTTTGTGTTTGATTTTGACCTTTTATCCTGGTCAACTTTCACTTTGTCTGACTTGGGTGTAAGGGCCCTGTTCCAGTTTCTGTTTTGTTTGGAATAGAGTTCTGCAATCTGAATCCTGGTAAGTTTGCAAAGGTATAATGATGATTTGTTGTTTTTCTACAGTGTATTGTGTGTTGGTATCTCCTGAATACTGTCAGAGCGGGGCTGATGTTGGACTCCACCCTGGCGCTGTTGTGTTTCACCTCCCCAAAGTAGGAAGTCCTTTCTGTGTGTTTAGGGACAAGTGGTAATTCCACTCCCTTAGTTTGGGTTTAGCTACCCCCCCCCCCCTGTATATCTCCCCCTCCCAACTGAGTCTAGTTTTCCCTTTATTTCCCTCCTATTCTTGGTGCTGGTTTACTGTATTTCAGCTTATCCTGAGCAATGCCGGCAGTAAAAGTGGTACCACTTAATGTTAAGGGTCTTAATATCCCTGAGAAAAGATAGGCTATTCTACGTGATCTCTACAGGATGAAAGCGCAGGTGTGCTTTCTACAGGAGACCCACTTCCACTCAGATAAAATTCCACGATTGAAGTATTATAATTTCCAATAGGATTATCATAGCTCCCCCTTGGAATCTAAATCTAGAGGTGTCAGTATTCTTATATCCAAGAGAGTCCCATGACAATACAAGGATTTCTGGTCTGACTTAGAGGGCAGGCTTCTATTTGTTACGGGTCTTATAGACTCTACAGTTGTAACCCTAGCCATGGTTTACGCCCCTAACACAAATCAACTTGCTTTCATTCAGAATACACTCACCAAATTCTTTGAGGGAATGCTTGTTCTGGGTGGGGACTTTAATGTTTCTCCTGGACAAATCCTCAGGCACATCCAGTAGCAGTGGCATTATTCCCCTAACAAGGAAGGTGCGTAAATTATTTCATGAGCACCAATTATGTGATATTCACTTACTCGTTATTATTCGTGATTTCACTTACTACTCGATGGTGCACCAAGTTTACTCAGGAATTGACATGTTCCTGGTCCACCATGCTGACCTATCTAGCTGCGAGAGCTCACAGATTAACAACATGACCTTATCGGACCATGCGGCTATTGAGGTAGTGCTCAATATTTCAAGCTACGTGGGGAGAGAAAGATTTTGGCGTTTAAATCAAAGTCTGTTGGCATTTTTTAGCGAGATGCTATGCTATTTCAGATACTCATCCAGTTACAGTGTGGGCTGCGCATAAGCCATTTGTCAGGGGTATGCCAGTCCTTTAATGCCAATTAAACATGGTGTATGTGTGAAGCGAGAAAGGTAAGCCCAAATTGTGAAAATCCATGATCTTGAAGCAGTTCATAAGTGGAATGGGGCCAGAGAGCAGTTGCGGACTGTTTGCTATAATAAAGCCTAGGCTACTTTGGCCAAATGCCACAGATTGTTTTTCGAGTTTGGCAATAAATGTAGCAAGAGTTTGGCTAACACCTTACGCAGACAAAGAGCCCAAATGTATATACCTAAGGTTGCAGATAATGAAGGCACTATGCATCATGTGCCGAAAGATATCTCAAGCGCATTCTGAAAATTTTATGAACGCCTTTATAATTTGAAATCTCCCCAGGCTTCCACTTCGGCTGAACTGCAGGCTGATCTGATAAAGGACTATCTGATTTCTGCTGGAATGCCTTCCATTTCTCATTAGCAAAGCCAATCACTGGAGAGACCTATCTCTTCAGAGGAGCTCTCTTGGGCGATTAAAATGTTGGCGAATGGAAAGGTGCCTGGCCCTGATGGCTTAACATAAAAATTTATTATAAAAATTTTTCACTCTTGCCTAATACGCATTTAACATTAGGCCTTTAACAATTTGTCCCCTCAGCGCCCAGTTCAAAAGGATATTTATAAGCTAATATTTCTGTCATCCCTAAAGAAGGAAAGGACCCTACTACATGTGCCAGCTACAGACCCATCTCTTTACTGAATGTAGATCTGAAGTTGTATGCAAAAATCTTAGCTGCACATTTGACCCTATTTGTCTCCACTTTAATTCAATCGGATCAGACTGGCTTTGTACCTAATCGAGAGGGAGAGATAATACAAATAAGATGCTTTACCTTATTCATTGGGCACACACTAAACGACTTTGGCTCCTGCCTCTCTCTACTGATGCAGAGAAAGTTTTTGATCAGGTTAATTGGTGTTTTATCGTACAAACCCTGCAGCATTTTGGTTTGGGAGATGCAATGGTGTCCCATATATTGGCTTTATACTCACTTCCCTCAGCAAGAGTAAAGGTTAATGGAGTCCTTTCGGATCCATTTTGGATCTCCAACGGCGCGAGGCAGGGATGCCATTTGTCACCTTTGATATTCATACTCACGTTGGAGCCACTCTTATATAGGATAAGGCAGAACCCTAGTATTCAGGATGTTGAGATTAATGAATTGTCCTATTAAACGGCCGATTTTGTGAATGATTTATTGTTCTATGTCAGGGGTCAGCAACCTTTACTATCAAAAGAGCCATTTTGCCTCCTCTTCCACTAAAGAAAAATAGTCTGGAGCCGCAAAATATAACATAGTTTATAAACTTTTAAAAGTTTTAATATTTTTTTAGTTTTACCTGTCACAACAAGTGTGCATGTGTAGGCCTACTTTGAAATAAATTAAACACTGAACTATGCCCCTAGAAGCCTCCAGCTTCTA
>NC_092871.1:46261464-46287614 GCF_032062135.1 Pyxicephalus adspersus
TCATTAGAACACCGGATAGGGAATCCCCCTCCTCCGCAGTGTCTTGGGAGGAAGGGGATCCCCCATCAGAGATCTCCCCGCGGCAGCCGAAGGGAGCCACAACAAGGAGGCTGAAGAGCCGCAGGTTGCAGACCCCTGTTCTATGTCACTTTACCGGTGACATCTTTGCCTAATCCTGGAAGAAATCCGACATTATGGAACCCTGTTCAATTTTAAAATCAATTTTCAATCAGAAATCTGAAGCCCTTTATATTTCAACACCACCAGCCTCTTGTCAAATACTTAGGGAGTCCTTGCCCTTTCGGTGGTCTTCGGACTGGATCCTATATCTGGGTGTGCGGATCTGCAGTGATTTGAATAGACTATATGCCTTGATCTTTCTCCCTCTACTAAACAATTTTAAACATGAACTAGCACAATGGTATTTGAAATCACTGTCATGGTTTGGTAGATGTAATGCAATAAAGATGACGCTCATTCCCAAATTACTATATGTGATGCAAGCATTACCGATCAGGATTCCAACATTGAAAGCTATATTCACACAATTTGTTTGGGCACAAAAGAAGCCTAGGCTGAGCTACAATATTCTTAGGTTACCAAAGAGTCGAGAAGAAGTAGGAATATCTGACCCTTCTCTTTATTATGTTGCCATACACCTTGGTAGAATGGTTCAGGCATGCTGCTTTGAAACATTGGATTGGGATAGAACAAGCATCAATAGGAATACCACTGACAGCCCTGCCTTGGAGAGGTCTCCGTGATCTCACGCTGGGTAAAGGTCACCCCACGATTGCGGCCACCTTGGATGTTTTTACTAAATCCTCTGTTAATGGAAGAATCTCTGATTCTCTATCGCCACTTACGCCAATTATTGGAAGTCCACATTTTTTACCCGGGTTAGCTGATCTGGTATTCCGCAGAGTTGCGGACCAAGGCCCACAAGATGTTAATTTCTTCAGAAGACATCATGGCTCTCTCTGATGGAGATGAGTGTTGATCCTCTAAATATGCCACTGGGTTTCTGGAGAATGAGACAGCTCCATCATTTTATGCACTCCCTACACCCTCTGGCTGACTACCGTAAAGTATTTACAAATTTTCAAGCTGTCAGATTAGGCATTTGACCTCCTATTTGTATTCTATTTTAATTGCACCAGAGGCTGATTTTCTTTCACCATTCTTGGTGAGTTGGGCTTCGGACTTAGGTAAAGACCTTTCACATCCTGAAGCAGACCAAGTATTATCCATAGCTTAGTCCTCGTTCATTAGTTCTGCATATCAAGAAAGAGATTTAAGATATTTAAGACATTAACTAGGTGGTAAAGAGTGCCGTCCCAGATACATTTTATGTTCCTGGAGGCCTCGGATGTATGTTGGAGATGTTGCGAGGAACGGGGTACCTTTATGCATGTGTTCTGGGAGTGCCCGATGATTCGGACATTTTGGGAACGTGTGCATAGGCTTTTTTTCACATTTCAAGGATTTCTCGATCTTGTTTGAGGCGGAGTTTTTTCTGTTACACTATACTATGATTCCAAGGAGGACTTATCGTAATTCCCGCCTTATCAGGCGCGGGCCTGTATTCCAGCACTATGGCATCAAACAGGGACTCCCACTTTAGCCCAGTGGTTTCAACGAGTCAATGACATGTATATAATGGAAGACCTGACCACATCCATGAAGGGTACAGAAGCCAAACACAACCATAAATGGTTTTACTGGGTTCTGTTCCGAGATTCCTCAGACTATGTGTTCACACTCCAAACCATGTCGTAAGCTCTATTCTCTATATATGAAAGTCACAAGTGTTCATCTGTTTAAATAATATACTATTCCGGTGATCCTTAGATCAAGTATGTTATGCTCACCTACTATTTTGATGTGGTCATTCCAGCACTGAGTTGTGTATTTTCACTACCTTCCCCCCACCCTCCCATACCTTAATTGACCTTCCCATTCTCCTGCCCCCCTCTATTTTGTAATAGTAATTTAAATTAATTTATAAAATTTTGAGTTGCGTTCTACAGAACCAAGCATTCTCAGTGTACATCCCAATGTTGTTGTTTTATGTTTTGTTATGTCAATTTTGATTGCTGCATTTTGACAACTGTTCGGTTTATGACTGTTGTACTGTTTTGTGAACTTTGTTGTCCTTGAATCCTCTCAATAAAGCCTCAAGTAAAAAAAATTGAAATAGGTATTTAATTTGACTAAGAACTATGATCCAACTTAGGCTTAGGAAGCATGCAAATATTTGCTGTCAAAGTGTCTGGACCAAATGATTCCCCTAGCAGAAGTTGAATAAAAAACTTTACTAGGCGAGGGACAAGCAAATCAGAAAACTTCTTATAGGACTTAGATGGGAACCCATCGGGTCCTGGTCTCTTGTGTTGTTTAAGCATTTTTATGGCTTGCTGGATTTCTAAGAGTGTAATAGGTGCTTCCAATGTTGAATGTAAAGATTCAAACAACTGTCGGAGGTTGCCTACTATGCATTTGTTCAGGATTAATAGTGTCTTTGGCAGCATAAAGCTTATGCAAATGGGTATGAAATTCAGATAAAATCGTGGTAAGATGGTAGACGGGCCCGAAATTAGGTATATTCAAGCGATAAGGCTTAAACGCTCTAAACTCAGAGCTCAATATTTTAGCTAACAAAGAATCAGGCTTATTGTCCTTAGTGTAATATTTATTGCGGGTCCATCTAATTTGCTTGTCTGCTTGATCAGAAAGATAAATATCTAGATCCTGTCTAGCCTTATACAGTTGTCTCCTCAGGGGAGAAGTAGGAGTAGATTTAACTGGAGCTAATAAACTCTGGATCGCTTTGTTCAATGTCACAATCTTGGCCTGTCTCTTCCTCTTTTGACAAGTAGCCAACTGTATAAAGCAGCCCCGTTTACCTGCCTTGTGTGCGTTCCATAATGTATCCATAGAAACATCCCCAGTATCGACCAGTTGAAAAAAATCTTTTAACGCATTGCCAATTTTCAGAGCCGCATCAGGGTCACTCAGTATCGTTTCATTAGGAACCCATTTAAAATCCCTTGGTCGATCATACAAAGAGAACACAGACAATAAGACAGCATCTTGATCAGACGGGATAGAATGAATATCACAGGATATAGCAGAAGAAAGAAAATGTGGGGGGATCAAAATATGGTCTTTTCTGGTCCAGGTATTGTGAGGATGAGAATAAAATGTGTAGTCCTGTTTGATCCTGAGGATGTAGTTTTTTCCTCTAAGTGGACTTCTCCCCATTCCCCTATCCACCAAATTGTGCCTTTGCAGAAATTTAGAAAATGGAGTAGATGGAGGGTCTATTTGGTGGTCGGGGAGGGCCTGCTTTATCTGGCGCCTGTCAAGGGATGGGTGAACAATCATGTTAGAATCCCCAGACATTATCAGCGTGGCCTTCTCATGTAGTTTGACCTAGGAGAACATTTGAGTAAAAAATTGTATCTGTTTGGTGCTAGGAGCATAGTAATTCACAAACATAACATAAATAATATACCTATTTGGCCCACTAGTACAAGGTATCTACCCACTGGGTCCTTAAGGTCCATTTAACATGTAAACGGAAGCGACTTCTGGAAACCAATGAATACTCTCTTTATTTTAGTAGGCCTATTCACTAGAAAAATTTGAGGGTATGAACCACCAAAATTTTTGGGACATGAGGTATATCCGCACGTTTAGAATGGAAATAACGAAAAGCTTTTTTTCGCTTATGAGGGGAATTTAGTCCCTGTACATTCGGGCTCAAAATTGTTATCGACATGGCAACCCATGTGGTAAAGATCTCATTACTGAGATGCCCCAAAGCCACACTTTAAATAAAATCCGTGTCTTTTTGGGTCTGGGAAAGGGATAGAATGGTAAAGGGATAGAGTGAGAAATGAGAAACAGAACAACAAACAAATGAAAGAATAGAGAAAGGACAGAACAATAAAACAAAAAAATTACAGGACTTGTAAGATGGTAACAATAAACGTAAACAATAACCCACTAGTATAGTGTAAGCCACATCCAACTGGCATTACCAATTGGGGGATGGGGAGCACGCAGTGGCTACTACCACAAAAAGAGAAGAAAAAAAACTCCCTCTCGACAGACTTTGTACGAGGTCAATGACACTAGCCAGAATTTCCTGGGGAAAACAAACAATATGTTTGTATGGATACATATGATATAGAGAGTACCCATAATATAAAGAATAAGGTAAACAAAAACCAAAATTACCATAGGTGGAAAACAACCAGGAGGTTTTTGCAAAAGCAGAACTGGTGAGGAGCGGTAAGGCTAAAACCCAAACTGCCAAACAAGCAGTTATTCTGAGTTAAAGCTTGATGAGTGCCCCTGTCCTCTCTACTCACATCCTCTGCAGAAATGTACAACAAACAATATTACTAATGACTCGGTTGCTGGATAAGCCTACCCACACGATGTTGAACATGGTGTTGTTGAAGAGTTTGAATAAAAAGCTTCATAGCTATTCTTTTCTGAATCGTTGAGGGTGCTGGATCCACAAACACCTGATAATTATGGACCTGGAAAGATAGAGGTTCCTTTTCTCTGGAATAGCGGAATATTTGCTCCTTCGTACGATAGAAATGGAACTTAATAATAACATTATGAGGAGGGCGGTTAGATTGACGTTTATTAAGGGCCCTTTGAACTCGATCCATCTCTAGAGGTCCCACAGGTATATCAGGGGCCAATTCTTGCAAAAGAGCTAGAATAGTAGATGGCAAGTCCACAATGTGTTCAGGGAGAACCTTGGATTCGTATGTTAGCTCGAATTTCCCCCTCTAATCGAAATAATGAATTCCATTGGTATCAGTGACACTGCTCTTTCTTGGTTTGCTTCCTGCCTGTCTGACAGCTCCTTTCAAGTTTCTTTCAATGGTAATTCCTCCTCTCCTACTCTCCTCCCTCAGTCCTTGGACCAGTTATTTAGACTGTATGTCTGTAGTCTGTATGCTGATGACACTCAAATCTGTTCACCCCTGACTTGTCTCCCTCAGTCCTGGATACAGTTTCATGCTACCTGTCAGCAATCTCATTGTGGATAGCTGACAGATTTCTGAAATTCTACCTGGATAAAACAGAACTCAAAATCCCCCCCCTCAAATTCCAAATTCACCCTAACATATTTCTAACTTTTAACAACACTGTAATTTGTCCCTCCCATTAGGCACGTTGTCTTGGCATCACCTTTGATTCTGCCCTCTCATTTACCCCCCATATTCAGAACATTTCCAAGTCCTGTCACTTTCACCTGTGCAACATCTCCAATATCCGCCCCTACCTGTCCCCAGAGACCACCAAACTCCTTGTACATGCTCTCATTATCTTTGAACTGGACTATTGTAAACTCATCCTCTCTGGTATTCCACTAACCTGACTCTCTCCTCTACAGTCTATTATGAATGCTGCAGCCAGACTTCCCACCGCTCCTCTTCTGCTGCATCTCTTTGTAGTTCCCTTCACTGGTTCCATTTCACCTGAGAATCAAATTCAAGCTCCAGTTCTTTTCCTTCAAAGTTCTTGTTCCACTTACCTTTCTGACCTGGTAGAAAAATACACCTCCATCAGCTCTCTTCGCTCTTTCAATGACCTACTAATTACTTACTCACTCTTAATCTCCTCACATACATGGCTCCAAGACTTTTCTAGAGCTGCCCTGACTCTCTAGAATGGTTTTCCTCATCCTATCCGGCTTGCTCCTACTTTCTGCTCCTTTAAAAGAGCACTCAAAGCCCATCTTTTCGAACCTGCCTACCTGGGACATATATAGAGCCTATATTCTGGGGATTCAAGAAATTCTTTCCAATAGGACCAGGTGGTCTTAAATTTCTCCTCTCTGTCATGGAGAATAGCCGAAAGATCCTCCATGAGTATGATCTCATTGACAATTCAACACCACTGGGCCAGAGACGGAATGTGGACGACTTCCACAGTAATGACCATTGAGGTTTTGCGGAATCTGAGGGAGGTATGTTGCAGTAGAAAAAAACACAGGGTCATCTGGTATAGTGTAATTCCTGAACGTTTGGACTATCTCTTTGACCCCATTCCAAAATGGGGTCACAATTCTGGGCAGGACCAAAAAACAAAGAGCGTGGATCCCATTCCTTCTTCACACAGTCAGCATTTTTCTGAGACTGAGGGAAATATGCAGTGCAAATGGGAAGGAGTGCAATGCCATCTGGTGAGGATTTTATAATTTTTGTTCCTGAAATCTACTACACAGCGATGGGTGATGGGTCAGCCACATAACCCTTTGCTTTTTCTGGTCATCCAGGACAATACCTAGCCCCTTCTCACATCGGGATAGAAAAGCAGGGAAGAATTCCCCAGGTGGGGTATTAATGTAAGAATAGATGGCTGACAAGGCATGTCTGGCCAGACCCAAGCCCTGTGTCCTGGCAAATCTGCCACTAGGGGGTAATGAGTGCAGAAGGTGAGCTACCTGTCTTACCCTCCATAGGCCCAGTGGTCCTGGAGCAACCAAAGTAGCCAACTCCTGTTTCCAGAGCTATTTGGTCTTGTTTAGGAAGTGAGAGGCTCTACAAATACCCAATTGGTTGAGATGGAGAATGTGGGGGTCCTCTTCTCTTGGTGTGAACATCAAGTTTTTTAATACAGGGTAGAGCAGGGATGGGAATGGTGAGATTTTAATTTATTTTTTTGCCTTCTGGCAAACCTTTAGGGTGGGTCCCACCAGGGGATGGTCAATTAGCCGAAGAGTGGCTCACCCAGTCAATTACCCTGACCAAGTGGGATGCCATGTAGTATTTATAAAAATCTGGTACTCCTATCCCTCTGAGGGTTATGCAATATTGATATCTAGTTGAGTCTAGGTCTCTGATAGTGGCCTTAGAAACCCCATCAGAGATCACTTAGGAAATGCAGGAAGTGCAGGGGCTGAGATGAGAACATGTGCTCAGGCTGGGTAGGTGCCTCCATCCTTTCCAGAACACAATGACTGCTGTGTCTATGTGTAGTGCAGTATTATATTATTTCCCTCTGTATTAATGGGGTATATGTGATATCTGTTATCAGAGATCACTTTGGGAAATCCCTACTGTCTGTGTATCAGCTACATACACAGATATAAATTTGCTCTGCATTTTCAGATCTCCTTGCTGTTGTTTTCAGGATCATCTCATCAGGACATCTTTGCTACAATCAACTCCAGAGGCCTCTGCAACTTATCCTGACACTGATCATAACTGGAAGTATTTGTGGTTATAGACTGTATATATACCCGGGTATATCTCTGCACAATTCTCCTCAGGACTCTTGATATGTGTACTCATTGATGTTTATGGATTGTAAATATTGGTATTACTGTTTTGAGATATAAAGCTGTGTGTTCATTTAGCTGCAATGGTTAATGATGTATGCTGGGTGTAGTGGTTCCTCAGGTGATATTTTCTGTTACTGTTATTATTCTGGTTAATGTCCCCGGAAGGGAGCCCCTCTGCTAACCGAGACCCTGTCCTGGGTGGAGGCACTGCCAACTTTATTAGTATCCTCACTCTTCCATATAGTTAAAGCCCAGGATCCTCTCTGTTATCTACAGGTTAGCGCCATAGTGTGGTTTGTGAGGGTCATTTACATGACCCCCCCCCCATAACAGGGCTACACATGATAATGTTAGAAATCTCCAGATTTGTAAATCTATCTTAATTCGGGCCAGAAGGAGGCTAAAGTTGCCTTGAGAGAAATATTCATTGACTTAGCATAGTTGATTTTGAAGTTAGATGGAGTGCCAAACAGTGTTAGTTATTTCATCAAGGCAGCTATCTTATGTGGTGTGTCCCCAAATGCGAGGCCTGTAATATCAGTGTTGGTTTTATTTGCCCACAGCAGGGGTATTTTGGAAGTGTTGTTCTGGGCTTCCCTCTTTCAGACAAATCCCACATGGTCAGTGTGTATTAGCTTTTGTTTTCCTGTATTCACATAGCTAGGACCTTTGTAAAAAGATCAATACCCTGGTTAATGAGGGATATTGGGCGGTAACTGGCGCAGCTGGCTGGATACTTCCCCTCCTTCGTAATACGTGAGGCACTGCACTCCCATCCATTCTTGATCACCTAGGCGATCGAGAATTAAGGGGCCAGTGCTGCACCCTTTTTTTGCATTTATAAAAACACAAACAAACAACATTTTTGCTTTAAATAAAATGGTTGTCTACCCTTTTATTTAAAGTAAAAATTCTGAGTTTATGTACGCTTTAAGAGGGAAAATGTTTCCTTCCCAAATTGTGTTGTAAGCCTCTAACACATGTCAAATTAGTGCCTCTTTAAACTGCTTGTAGTGGGGTAGTGTAAAACCATTGGGCCATGGGGCTTTACCCAAAGGGGTTTTGGTTTTTGGTCTTTGAAATTCTTTGCTCCTGAATGGAGCCTCCAGAGCCTCTAAACCCATGGCAGAGAGTTTGGGTGTTTTAACCCTGGCCAGATACGATTGTGACACCTTTGCCACGGAGTGGTCTTGGTTACGGATTTGCTCTTGCTTACCAATATTATACAGATCCATATAGTATTTTCTGAATGCTGCAGCGATATCCCGGACCTGGTGTTTTCATAGATTATATGGATTCATGGATTACTTCTTCATGGATTATAATTCTTTGCCCCTCTCTATTGTAGGTTCCCACTTATGTTTTATTTCTAGTTCTCTGATTTGGTAAAGCAGTAATATGTTTTCCTGATGCCTGGCTCTTTTGAGTCTGGCCCCATGTTTTAATAAATGCCTTCTCATTCCTGCTTTATGTGGCTCCCATACTACTAAAGGATCACTCCCGGAGGAATGCTTCTGAGCATTGGCCCAGTAATGGCCCAGTTCAGCAGTGATTTCAGCAGTGTACTCTCGTTACAGTAGGTCAGTTTGACGGGCCCAGAAATGGTTTATATTGGAGTACATCTGGTGAGGGTGGGAGAAGAAAATGTAATCCTTTCCTGAGGGTTGAGAATGCATCTATACATCTGGCATCTAATGTTGGTGCATGGAATTCTTGAATCTTTTTCCCCACTGGATATACCTCCTTGGGTTACTCTAGTGGAATCCACTGCTAGATTAGGTGTGAAGTTGAAAGGAAGGAGTCCTGGTTCGAGAAAGGCAAGTTCCTTTCCCAACTCTGTGAACCTCCCATAGATGCCAGGGTATTGTGCTAGAGATCAAGAAGGACACTCCTCTCTTTTTCGTGTCTGAAGTCCATCTATGATATACCTTGGGAAATCGTCTAATATGTAAAGATGGGATATGGCCTTCCTTAAAATGTGTTTCTTGCAAGAATGCTATTTGTGCCTTCATGCCATACAAACGTGCTAGTAGTGCTGTTTGTTTTTCTGGTATATTTAACCCTTGGACATTTAAAGTGAGTATCCCTACCAGCTTCATAGAGGAGTCTTTAAGGTCAATCCCCACTCCTCAGTGATAGTTCTACTTAGCAGCTGCCTATAAGGAAAGTTCTCACCCGTCCTGCGACCAACATCAGCGTTGGTTTTTGGGAGGCGTGTTGCCCAGGGAGCGGGAATGGTGGTGAATTGCCAGGGTTTTTGGAAGGTCAGCTAGGAGAGTTAAAGTTAGATGCCAGTCTGGCAGGCTGACCTCAGGGAGTCAGTCCAGGAGAGCAGGTAGGTCCTCCAGCGACCTGAATGTAGCCGATCTGCCACACTTGTAAGTTGGAATAGAAATCCCCAGCAAAAGTGCACGTTTTGAGTGTAAAGAGACCCCAAGAGAGGCTTGAGAGATCTACGATGTGCCAGCGTGTATCACAACAGGTCCTGAAGAAGCAGAACTTGAGTATCATTGAAGGTGATGCCATCCTGATCTTCCGCTGCTCTCATGATGTCATCTTTAAGTTTTTAGGCATGAAGGTGACAAATTACATCCCTAAGGTGTCTGGGGTTGGATGGTTTAGGACCTATGGCTCTGTGGATACAGTTAATGTAAATAGGGGTGTCTTTTTGTTTGGATAGTAAGGTATTGACTATGGCGGTGGCCGCAGCACATAGGTCTTTGGTTTCCCCAGATTCTGGCATGTCCTTGATTTTCATATTATTGCGCCTGCTCCTGTTTTTGAAATCCTGATGGGTAATGAGCTGCTGTAGGATTGCAGAGTGGTCCTTTAATACTGAAGTGTGGTTGCCAACATGCACCCTGGGATCCTCGGTGGCTTTTTCTACTTGCTCAATGGGGTGGGTCGCATTTAAATGTAGCAATTTCAGAACAGAAAGTGTCTACCAAACTTTTCCTAAAAATCCCCATCTCATTCATCCTTTGTGTTACCAGGATCTCATGGAAACAGTGAACAATGAGTTCTTCTGCCTTTTTGCCTGTTTCCCTGCCACACTCTCAGGACCTAGAGGCAAGTCAGGCGCTCATGGAGGCATTGGAGCAATCTAAGAAGCTGATTGCCAGGAGGACATTAGCGGATCTGCTGTAAAATTTGGTACTAGCCGCCGCAAATGAGTACCTCTGGTGCTTCTCCTGCCCATGTCTGTCGCTGTTGATTACTGCTTGCGTTGGTTTTGTGCCGATATTGTGAAGCCGTTTTTCCTTCTCCATATAGCATTTTGTGACCTATAAGCATTCCTCAAATGTACAAAATTATCAGTGCTGAGATCTTGATGATGGAAGATCTTGTTGCAGGCTTGTTAGGTTTTGTCACTGACAAGTTACAGTTTTAGAAGGTTAGTTTAGTGTCAAACAGACAGTCAAGGGTTCGGTTTTGGACAAAAGTTTCTCCTCTTTGCGTGTGTATGTTTTTTTTTTGTTTTGTTGAGACAGGATATGAAAGTAAATATTTTTAATGGTAATACAGACAGCAAAATAAAACAATAAAAAATCTGATGGCCGTTCTAACTGTTGATTGCACTCCACAATATGTAACTTTCTGTTTTTTCTCTAAGAGCTAAAAAAAAAGGCCACTTAAACACATGCACATAGCAGTGCTATTACAAATAGCAATGCACTGCAATGGATAGGACTGAACTGGCCTTTGCTGATTTTGGCAAGTCCTGACATTTATTAATATAGTGAGTAATAGTGAAAACACATAAGTTCCACTAAAAATAAATGTTTATTGCATTTACAGCAAATGCTATTGGATTTTTGTTGTATATATTTATATATGTGCCCTACTGTGATCCCAGCATTTCCTGAACAGATTTCTGAACAGAACTGACTTTAGTTAGTAATTAACACAGTTCCAGTTATTTTTATATGGCCCTGTTGATAAAATTAACTAAATTAAAAATGTTTCCCTGGCTGGCCAGTACATGAAGGGATAAACATCACAGTCCTGAGAGTGTGCTGCTTGGGCTTAATCCACCTCAAACAGCACATTTATGTCTTTCTAATCATCCATTAGTGCCAAAGTGAAAGGCAGCCAGAAGGGACACAGTGGAGGGGGAGGAATTCGGGGCTTGTTTTCGGCCGGATATTGGCCTGGACGTTAGCAGACTGAGGGCTCAATTTTTACATCCATCCGAGGCTCCAACGATCGTGGATTGAGGCCTTAATCTCCCAGGGCAGAGGCATCACAGTTATCAGGAAAGCATGCACCATCTTCCAATCAGGTACCCAGTGTTTTACCTATTTGCAGCCCTTTTATCTTTAATGCAATGAAGGACTCATGTGGCTCCCGCTCCACTTCACAAAATGGAGGAGACCCCTGGGATTGGAAGGCCCATCTTAGAGCCTTACCTACAAGGCAAGTTCTTGACCACAGCATAGGCTGGCCGGAGGCCAGAATTTTGTTTTCATGCAACCATGCCTGCAACATGTTACTACCACTATCACAATATTCAAGCTACATGCTCTGATATATCTTTACAGAAGCCTCATAGAATGCCATGATGCCCAAATATGCTGTACTTGTTACAAGATGAAACTGAAAATTGCAACAGGCGTAATAACATACGTATTAGAAGAATACCTGAATCAGTGTCAAACTCATCCCTACCTACAGCTGCCTATTCCATTTTTGGAAAGCTATTGGATATACCACAAGAAGTAGATATTGAAATCGATAGAACCCTAGGCCTACGCAGCAATGACCTTCAGCACCCAAGAGATGTCATCTTTATAGAACCAAAGAGGATATAATGAGAAAGGTCAAAGAAGTCAATGCCATTAAATACGCAGATGCTCAAATCCAGCTTCTTCCTGATTTATCTAAGCACACCTTGGCTCTCCATAGGGCCCCTAAACCATTGCTAACAGTTCTATGAGAAAGAAAAATCCCTTATCGCTGGGGTTATTCATTTTACCTTATTATTCGCAAGGAGGGGAAAACGTGTGTCTTAAGGGAACCCTCAGATCCACCTCAACTTTTGGCGGACTTACAACTGTCCACTGTTGCACTACCTGAATTGCCATCTGCTCTATCTCTTCTCAATCGCAACTTAATAATGTCTCAGTCTCAGGCTCTTCCTAGGCCTTCCGCATCCTGTTCTCCAATCATAGCCATTGCCAGCTCCACTCCAGGACGTTGCCCAAGCTCTGCTTCAACCTCAGACGCTATCCTGAATACATCTTAATCTTGCAATAACCACAGTGTCTTTGATGATCGACAACAGTAGTTACCTTGGTTCCTTGTTCTACGTTCTCTATTATGATTCTCCAGCATACCCAACTGCCTTGACCATCATCTTTTGAGAATGAAATGGCAAAGCGTACCTCACTATCATATAAGAGAAATGGCAACTAACCTACTGCTCATTCTCTTCACCCTTAAGATCTCCTTGTTTACCTTGTGTCTCTGGCTTCAGGATTTCCCCTAACCACCAAAGAAGTCAAGATCCAGGTCCAGGTCCAGATCAAAGTTATGGTTTCCTTAATCCTTTGGTCAACCCTGTTCAAGTTACACAATGTAATCTCTGGTTTACAGGCAACTGCAAAGCCTTACAATCCCAGGTACCCCTTACGAAAAGGGACATCTTGCAATTAAGCTAACATGGGGACTCCAGGCTCCTATTCCACTCTGCTTCTCCTTCAGAAAAATCACAGAGTAAAGTCTGGTTCGTATAAGGGACTTTGCTTACTGGTATGCCCTTGCTTGAAAGGGTTTCTACCCATTTTCAGTACCCAGTAGTTACAGGAAATGTTTTTGCTTGTTCATGTTGTTTTAGCCTGGAGCAGGGGTCTAGGTGAAAGATAACGTATATGCATATATCCAATTAGGCCAGGGTACTGAATGATATAGGCTATGCTATGTCATATTATATTTAGGGATCCCCAGTGATTGTGGGGTCCCGAATGGTTCTTGCTTTACCTATTTGGTTTTGTATAATCCATGCTCTGACTTGCTAAACTTTAAAGGGTGGGAGGCCCTCTCCTAGATACGATTTTATTCACAATATTTCCAGAATAAAGGAGGCAAAAAACAATAACTGCTCAGATATCTTAGTGGGTATTGATGCTGTATTGTTAAAAATGTTTTTATATTGTCACTATGATCTGTACAGGTTGCCTTATCTGTTTATCAACATTGATGGTTTCTTATATTTACTTGATTTGCCCCGGTCACTTTACTTGTCACTTTACCCCACATAGGTACTTGGCTCAAAAAAAAACCCCAAAACACACTTACCTTCAATCCCGCAGGGCATTCGGATCATTCAAGGGGTGTCCGGCATCTGGTCCCCCGTCGTTCCGACATTCGTCCCGGAGCCGGCGCTCCGGGCGCCGCCATCTTTGTCTAATCTTCCTGGTTCTTTATCCTACATCACCCGACCCAGGCGCAAGATCGGGTGACGTAGGATGAAAATAAATTTGCCGATCTCACTGCATGCAAGAATTTGGGGACGGTGCTGCACCTTTTTTTTTTTTTAAAAGGGTGTTGCACCTAAAAAAAAATTTTTACCCTACATAAAAGGGTTCTCTACCCTTTTATGTTAAGTGAAAATTCTGAGTATAGGTACGCTTTAAGGTTTATCCCTTAAAGCACCCTTATAGGCGATTGGGACTCAACCCCTCCCTACCATCTCGGTCCATCCATCTCACCAGTGTATTTCCCCACTCTCTTGCTAACAGGTGTGATAACTCAATTTCCCCCTGTCCTTCCCTTCCCATACCTTACTTTCCTAGTTCTTCTTTTTAATACAATAATTCAGTCTTAACCACATTTTATCCAACCATCCTCCGTGATATCTCTATCAAGGTCCGTACCCTCAATGCCAAGGTTCCAAATGGCCCAATGAAACGATCGTAACTTCTTTATGCCCAACATGAAACTAAGGTACAAATTTTATTATTGCACACATTTTCAGACCCATAATTTTCCATCTAATTGAAACCGATACTACACAACTTGGGCACATGGCTTAAACCCAGTCGCAAAACTAAGAGTTACTATTGCCTTTCACAAATCCCTCCCAATCCAAATGCTGGACACACGCCCAGACCGATAGATGCCTTTTTGTTTTGCTTATGGGCCAAGATTTAAAATTGCATCCATTTATGCACTTAATCTTCATCTTACTGTGGCAACTGTTCAGTATTTACACTTATTGAGGGAATTCTCTGAAGGAACCCTTATCATTGGGGGATATTTTATTTGCGCCCTGGATCCATGACCGCCACCTATTGGACATATAGTGCACTCTACACCCTACAGACAAAGACTTAACTTTTTACTCTAACCCACACCACATTTATTCTCATATAGACTACATTTTTGTGAGAAATGGCATTATGAAGTGGGGCCCTGTATCTTCCATAGACAGCTGCCCTTGCCCCTGTCTCATCATGCTTCTGTTTCAGTTACTATCCAAGTTCCGATGGCAGGTCCTAGGGAGTGGAAATGGAAATGCAATGATTCCTTATTCAAAGATTTTGTTTGTGCAAGTGCCATAGTGCAGGGGTCCCCAACCCCCAGCTATTTGAAAGATCACTCAGGATAAAGGGTAGGCACTGAAGGGTATTGCAAAATGTCATATCATGTCGATATGGTGATAAGTGTGGCAGACTCTTGGCCAGAGGGATCCACCCTAGAATACATGATACCTAAATACCAACTATACGCAATCTACAGGGAGATCCTACTTCCATACCTCGTGACATTTTACAGGTTACATTCAACAGTACTATAAGAACCTCCATAACTTGCAGACGACACACGTATCCCTACAGGATTATATTACATCTACAGCTCCACCTGAGTTAGATGCACCTTTTACAGAGGAGCAAGTGGCATTAGCAATTCAAACCACACCTGCAGTTAAAAGCCCAGGCCCAGGTGGGTTTACCCCCAAATTTTACAAATTACACTCATCAAGCCTCGTACCTTTTTTAACAAAGGTCCCTCATACAAATTCTAGGCTCAGGGAAGTGGGTGGGCTATGTCTCTGGACACAACCCGCCCACTCTCCCATCACAGGCTCAGATCTGCGATGGGAGTGTGGGCGGGGTTATGTATTCATGACACGG
The DNA here is from genome assembly GCF_032062135.1 of Pyxicephalus adspersus. NCBI lineage: Eukaryota > Metazoa > Chordata > Amphibia > Anura > Pyxicephalidae > Pyxicephalus > Pyxicephalus adspersus. Next base: position 46,276,918 of record NC_092871.1, read on the forward strand.
TATATGCGCATATGCACGGTCATGTGCCGGTAATTGGGGTTGGGGTTGGGAACCACTGATCTAGTGGTCACATTGAGACAGAATCCAAATGTATGGGGTAGGGGGCGTGGCCTGATGGCAGCAGAGTAGGACGCACAACTCCGGAGCTCCGTATCCTCCTGCCTGGGGGAATTCTGCACGTGTAAGCGCTACAGCGCCTTTTGACCACAGCTCATGGGACCTAAACCTAAAGGAGCACATAAGGGACCCCCCGGTGGAGGTGATTCCTTCTTCTGAGGCATCCCAGGGTTCTTTTCCGTGGGAGGCCACAGCAACCGTGACTAGGCCTCAAAGTCGGGGGCTCGATTTTCAGCCGCATCCGACACGTGGACACCTGAGATCCGCACCACACAGCCGCGGGCCCGCTTTTAGCAGGAGCCTGACACTCTGGGCTCAGGAGCTACCACACCACCATCTTCAGAGGTACCCCATACTTCTCCTATCTGCAGCCCTTGTATAACTCCTACTCTGGAGGACTCTTTCAGACAAGCAATGCTGCAATCTCTTCAACAGGTGACCAGTACCCCTACCCCTCTCCAAACCCAAAGTGCTGATCTTTCTTCACAACTCACGTCCCATGCGGACACTTTGGAATGACATGAAGCACAATCTAATATGTTGTATTTATTACACAATGATGCTGAAAATCGCAACAGGCGGAACAACATTCGTATAAGGGGTTTACCTGAAACTTTTCCAAACTCAGAATTCTCGGCAGAGGCCTATTCTATCTTTGCTAAACTTCTTGCTTTTCCATCCAATGTTGATATAGAGATAGACAGAATACATAGAACTCTGGGCCTTCGCAGCGTAAACCCACAACGTCCTAGAGATGTTAAATGTCGCATCCATTTTTTTAGAACCAGGGAAGACATCATGAAAAAAGCCAGAGAATCCGCCACTATCGAATATGCAGGGGCGCAGATACAATTGATGCCTGACCTCTCTAATTATACACTGGATCTTTGTAGGGCTCTTAAACTGTTTCTAACAGTTCTTTGTGAACTCCCCATAGATGGGGATACCCTTTCCATCTCATCATCAAATCTAGAGGCAGAACATACCCTGTTTCCCCGATGATAAGACACTGTCTTATTTTTTTTTGAAGGCCAAAATATGCTCTAGGGCTTATTTTCAGGGGGATGCCTTATGAACCACACACGGAGTCACCCACCGCACCACGCGATTCTGGTAAGTAATCGGTGGGTGGCTTATTTTTCATTTTTACCTAAAAAGGGGGGGCTGTCTTATTTGATGGCCCTGCCTTATCATCGGGGAAACACGGTATGTTCTTCATGAGCCATCCGGTCAACCTCGAATCGCAAAGGATCTACACCTTCCTGACATCATATTACCTGAATGGCCCACAGCACCACAAGCCCCTCCACGACCTCTGCCTGATAGATCCCCAAGTCTATTGCCGGGACGCCTTTCTCCTCCTCCTTCTACAACATCCTAGCCTATTACTTCGCCACGCTGAAGAAGGTTTCCTTCGACTCCTGAGTTACTTCAAGTGTTGTTATCAGAACCTTTCATCTACCCTCTTTCTTTATCTTCAAACTCTCTAGGCCACCATTTGTTATTGGATTACCTCGGACTTTGATTTTTAAAACCACCTGCTGTACTTGGATGAACGGCCCATTCACCTTCAAGAAGAGACTTCATGCTCCTGTTAAAGAATGTTCTCATACACTGTTGGACTTCTCATCTACTTGTAGCTATGTCTATTTTACTATACCCTTCCAGGTTTTAGTCACTGAACTACTTGACTTTATCCACCACTAGAAGCCCTGCTGACAGTTATCTAGGTTAGTAGATTAGAATGCCCCCTAGAGTACTAGGCTGTTAGCCCTACTGATGTGTTTGAGATACCTACACCGATATAATAAAAGCAGGTGGTGGATATTCTTTTTCAATATGGCTTAGGCTCACTTGATGATACCATTCCCTGAATTCCTTGGTTTATTTTAGCTGGAATTTGGCGAATGGCTCTTTACATACTTGTACCGTCCGTTTTTCTACCCTATGTCTTGGCTAATGTGCTTTTATAAATGTTTAGAATATCAGGTGAAATATTTTAGTTGCTTGGTAAATATCCCTTTCTTTTTTTTTATTTATGTTTTTGCGGGTTCCCCCAGATGGGATTCGCTTGTTCATTTGTTGTTTGTCTTCCCCCACATAGCCCTACCCTCTTGTCAGATGGCAATTTGGGATCTTTGGGATCTCGCTTTAGTTTTTCACCCCACGGATGGGGACTTAGCCCGTCTCGCCCGTATGGTGCCCCTCCCTTCGTCCCTCCCCCAATGTCATCATTACACAATCAATTACAAATATTGAGAATCCGCACCCTTAATGTTAAGGGTCTTAATAGTCCTAACAAGCGCTCGCAATTATATGCTCAACACAGAAGCGAGAATGAATAGCTTGCTTGATTTTGCAAGTGACCCATTTTCAATCCAACAAGATCTCTTCTCTCCGCAACCGCTATTATTCTACCTGGTGTCACAGCTCTAATCCTAAATCCAGAACTAAAGGAGTTTCTATAGCATTCTATTAAACACTGCCAGTACAGGTAATAGACTCCCACTCTGACCCTCAGGCCTGATGCCTGATCCTCAAAGTCTCTATATGGGACAAGAAATTTACGTTGACCTTCATTTATGCACCCAATCATCAACCTACAACGGCCACATCTCAATATTTGGAGATTCTGAAAGGGTTTGCGGAGTGTTTATTGTGTCCCCCGCATTGATACCTCATCAGGGAAAATCCCGATCTCATACTCCAAATTAAATTCCCTACGCATAGACTACATCCTGGTGAGTCATTCTGTCCTTGATTGGCATCCTGCCACTTCCATAGATCCTTGTCTCTGGTCCGACCATTCCTCAGTTTCTCTTTCAGTTCAGATCCCTTTAAATGGGCCCTAGAGAATGGACATGTGTTATGTCACAGATATAATTTGTGACAGTTTATGCAAATATTGATGGGTTCAATTTGAAGTGTACAAAGAGAGATAACACAAAGACTTGAATGATTATACTATTTAATAATAAGATAGATAAACAAAACAATGCAATACTGTAATAACAATTAATAAGCGGTAACAAAAGATACTTAGCTGTACAGGATATGCTGCATTTCTTTAGGATGACCTCATGTCTGGTATACATATACCAGTATATACTGATAAAGCATTATTGTTGGTGAGACATAATTGATATTAAATAAATTGTGCTAACCCAACAACATGGAAATGTAATGATTCTCTGTTCAAAGATTCTCTTTGCGCAAAGGCAATCCTTGATACTTTTACCAATTTCATTGGTGACCATGTTTCAGACCCCACTTCCCTTCCTATGCAATGGGAAGCTATGAAAGCGGTTGTTCGGGGGGTCTTAATACAACAGGGAACCAGGCTCAAAAAGATAAGATCACAAGATATTAAACTCACATCTGATAATATTCGCTTCTTGGAATATTTACATAAATAAAATATGGCCCCTGATGTATTTTTGGAACTGACAGCTGCTAGAACCCACTTATTGAAATTATATGATTTAGCACATCAACGCCACAGGGATCGCTTCGGCAAATTAATCTACCAATATGAGGATAAATGTGGCAGATTTTTGGCACGAGGTCTGCACCCGCTCACATCAACCACATATATACCATCAATCCAGACCTCTAATGGCGGGATGACATCCATTCTCAGAGAGATCCTGCAAACATTCCACAAATACTATTCAGGTCTCTATCAAATCTGCCCTACTCCTGTGACCCCCCCCTCTGGAAGAATATATAACCAAAGCAGCCTTCCCAACACTAGACTCTGAGGTGATATCGCAATAAGAATCTCCATTTACTGAATAAGAGGTCTCTGCTGCCATACACACCACACCGATTGGGAAGAGTCCTGGACCAGATGGTTTTATCCCACAGTTCTACATGCCCTTACTCTTGTCCCTTTCCTGGCTAAAGTTTTTTCCTCAGTATCTATAGACACGCCGTTTCCATCACAAAGCCTGGAAGCACACATTATGATCCTCCCCAAACCAGGCAAAGACCATACAGTATGCTCTAATTACAGACCCATATAATTGATCAATGTGGACGCAAAAAATTTTTCTCCAAGCTGATAGCTAATAGGCTGTCACCACACATGCCTTCGTTGATACACAAAGATCAAACTGGGTTCATTTATGGAAGGGAAGCTAGAGACAACACCAATAAGACTATGCTGCTAACCCAATTTGCCAGAGCTACAGACGCACCTATGTGCCGCCTGTCAATAGACGCTGAAAAAGCATTTGACAGGGTCAGCTGGCAATTTATGTATTCAGTGCTACATCAGGTGGGCCTAGGCCCCAGTATTGGTTTCCTGAGTTACAGCATTATATTTTTCACCCAGAGCCCGTGTGCAGGTTACCGGCACTCTCTCTGATTCTTTTCAATTGATGAATGGCACGAGACAGGGATGTCCCCTCTCCCCATTGCTCTACGCTCTAATTATGGAACACTTGGCTGTAGCCTTGCGCCACAATCCAGATGGTAAGGGGGTCACGATAGGTGATACACAATATAAACTCTCATTACATGGGGATGACCTTCTTATGTACATAACATCCCCTCATATCACGATACCTTCAATACTGAAAGAATTTGATGAATTTGGTCTCTATAGTAATTTCAAGGTAAATTACTTTAAATCTGAAATTCTCAATGTTACCTTAGATCCTATTCAAATGTCAGCCATAAATACTAATACGTCTTTTAGGATTTGCACTAAAGCCAATAAATACCTGGGTATAAAGCTTACATCGGATCCTTCTAAATTGTTCAACTATTCCCCACTGTATAGTAAACTTCAATCTGATCTTCAGAAATACTATTCTCTGCCTTTTTCCTGGTTTGCTCGTATAAACACTCTTAAAATGGATATCCTCCCCAGAAAATTTTATGTATTTCAAACGCCTCCTTTATCCCTACCGATTGACTATTTACATAAAATACATAGGTTATTTCAAAAATTTCTATGACATAAGAAGCGGACAATAATTAGCATCCAGTACTCTGACCAAACCCAAACATAGAGGAGGGGCAGGGGCCCCAGATATTATATCCTATTATAGGGCATCAGTTTTAGTACGTCTAATAGACTGGTTTCACAACAGGGAGTTGAAGGAATGGGTACTTTTAGAAGAATCTCTCTCGCCAATTAGTCTCTGATCCTTGCCATGGGTGGATCAGTCTCTATTAAAGCTAACTTTTCCTTTACCTAAACTCACCACTGACTTACTACATATTGGGATATTCTCCTTAGATCTGGCAAAATGTCTACGAAACCGGGCCCCATGGCACCATTATTTGATAACTCAGCGCTCCCTCCAGCAATGCGAGCCACAAATTTTTTATCTTGGTCTGCCTCTGATGATCGTCATCTTAAGAGTATATTACTTAATGGACGAGTTCCCCCTATGTCCTCCCTTGATCTACCAAACAGAAGCAAGTAGCCATCCTGGCTCTCATATAGGCAACTTTCCTCATTTGTAGCCTCATTTACCGACTCATCCTTACTACATGGATGATATATACTGCTTGATGGAATTCGAGCAGTTGATTAGTTTAACTGCTCCCCCCTCCCACATCATTTCTAGGTTATACGGGCTGATTACTGAGTACTCTAAGTCCCCTGCTCCTATATACACTCGATATCGGGAGAGGGAAATGGACTCATAACTGTGGATGACTGGGAAAAATCATTTATCCTCACACATAAGCTTGCATTAACATGCAAAGCGCAGGAGGTCAACTATAAAATTATATCCAGATGGTATTATTTCCCTGTAGACTTACATAGAATCTCATCCACACACTCCGACCGATGCTGGCATTGCCACTCGCAAGGAGGGGCAATGCTACATATATGGTGGGAATGTTCAATCACATCCCGCTTTTGGGACACGATTATCCGGTTGTTTAATGACTGTACCGGGTCTACGGTACCCGATATTCCTAAAGTAGCTCTCTTATCCATGGTCCCAGGTTTGCTCAAAAATATCAAAAAAGGTGTCTTACTTCATTTTCTCACAGCTGCTAGGGCAGTAATTCCGAGATTATGGAAGCAACCTGTTGCTTCTTCTATAGCAGACAGGGTTTCTGAGCTTGAAAAAATCGGCTATATGGAAATGTTGGTTGCGGAGGATTATTATAGAATGGAACAATTCAAAATAATGTGGTCTACCTGGGATTGGTTTAAAGAATCTTCCCGACTCCAACCGTATCTATTTCAGCGATAATAATTGTTAGATTTTTTTACCCCAGCATAAAGGGTTATTTTCTACCTTCTCGAATTTATTATATCTACTTTGTGTACCCTCTTCCACCCATTCCCCCTTGGGCTATTTTGTTATATATGTTTGTTTCAGTTGTATGTTTTTGTTATTTATTATTATTTGTTGACCAGATTATTGGATTATATTTTGTGTCATGTGCTTTTACGAGAATTTATGATGTTTCCTATTTAGTAGGACCAATATGTGCAATTCTGACCCATAAGGGATGCTACTGTTTATTGTTATGATTCTCATGGTTTTTGCCAACTATAGGTTTTTTTTTTGTCACACGAAGGTCAACACAGTTATGTTATAACTATGTGTTGTATACTTGTATTTTTTGTTATGTAAGTTAAATTTTTCTTTGGAAAATTCAATAAAACTTATTGAAACAAATGTATGGGGTATACAGATAGCCCACTGTCATTATAAGTGTTCCCTATTCACGGATGACTTATTACTATACATTACCGTCAATAATGAAGGAGCTTGAAAGATTCAGTTGCTTTAGCAACTTTAAAGTTAACCTAAATACTCAATATATCCTTTATACAATCTCACCTTCAGTTTATTAAGTATAACACATCCTTTTAGATTATGTACGGAAAAAACCTAAATACATCACGACAGACCCTGAAAAACTGTTTCTATATCATTTTAAACCGCTTGTGAGTAAACCTCACAAAGACCTTCAAAAATAACCCACCCTCCCCTGGTTCACCAGGATTACACAAGTAAAATGGATTTAACCGAGGTTACTGTATGTCTTTCAAACGATACTAATACACTTACTAACCTTTTGTACTTGTAAATTACAACAACTGTGTGGACACTGGAAAAAGAAATGTCTACATACAGCACTTAAATGCCTCAGCAAACCTAAATCAAGAGGTGGAGCTGGAGTACTAGATATTGGTATATGTTACAGGGCTTATGTTCTGGTTGGACTAGTTGTTTGGTTCCAAAATAGAGATAAAAAAAAGTTGGGTTCTTCTTGAGAATTCTCTTGCCCCTATAGATCTTCGATCATTACCCTGGGTTAACAGATCCACCCTCCACTTTAGACACCCATTTCCGGGTATTACCTTGGGTCTATTGAAACTGTGGGATTCCTTGCTGAGAGTAAAAGCCCATCATCTAAGATTGGCCCAATGACTCCAATTTGTCATAACCCAGCATTCCCACTGGCTATGGGGGTAGACCAATTTCTAATCTGGATGGAAGACGAGGACAAACATGTCTATAATATTTTACAGAATGGTCGCCTGCCTCCCCTGTCTTCTCTTGATGCTCAGACCACAGAAAACCCTTGTCCTGGTTTCTTTGTAGGCAGTTGGCGTCATTTAAATTTTCCAATCTAAATACACAATTTAGATTCCTGCATTTGAGACCCTACTTGGGTCCCAGGATAGACCGTCACACATTCTACCTCAGCTATGTCATATTCTGCTGAAAGATGTGAAAATTCTGGTCTCACATATGACCGATATTGGGAGACTGATATTGGAATACCAATCTCAGCTGAAGATTGGGAAAAATTATTTATACTAATGCACACGCTCTCCCATGTTAAGCTCAAGAGACCAATGACAAAATTCTTTCTAGATGGTATCTTTGCCCCAGGCACATTCACCGCATATCCTCTGCCACTTCTAATAGATGTTGGCATTGCCAGACTCAGAGGGGCACCATGGTGGACATCTGGTGGGAATGTTCACAGAAACTCCCCAATACCGGTCCTATTGGTCATAATGGAGATTTCATAGTTAGGGTGGCTGAGGGTGCGACCTTACCTTACTCTTACCTTATGTCCTTATATTCTACCTTTTCTATTTGCAGTCTCAGAATAGACTTTAGTATAGACTGGTATTTCTTGCTTCATATTGGAAATTAGTTCCATGTCCCCCCCTTCCCTTCCTGGGCTGCTTGGTTTTCCCTTGGTTATCTCTTCCCTCTTATTTCCCCCAATGTGTTTTTTCATACGATATCCTGGCATTATAAATGATTCAATTTAGGCACTTTGTAATATGTCTTTAGGAACTGTGTGACCTGTTGTGTACCTTAACCATTTTAGGCCATTTGGTGGTACTTGTTGTGTATGTGTATAAATATATATATGTGTATGTAATATGTGTATAGTACAATATTTATGTTTTTCATGTACACTACCTCAATTTTCTTTAGCCCTTATAAAGCAATATGATATCCTATGTCCCCCCTCCCCTTCCCCCTTTCCCTGGCCCTGTTCAATTTTATTTTGTTCATTGGAAAAGTTTAGATGCAATATGTTTCCGTTGATATTTTACTATATTTATTTTATTGTTATTATATTCACTTGTTGTAAAAATGCTAATTTTTAATGAAAAAAGATTGAAACAAAAAATGTTTCCTTGCAAAGAAAAATGTATTTTATAATTTTCTCTCCAGCACTCCTTCACCCTGCTCGATCGAACAAAAACAGCCACCCAAGGTTTCCTCAGAAGCCAACATTTTCAGAGGTGTCAATCTCCTGGTCCCCTGCTGCTGAGCAGTGGATCCTCCAACAGACCCCTACATCAATACAGGTCACTGTATTGACATGGAAGTTGATGGAGGGCCAGGAGACAAGGAATCTGACACTACCAGAAGTGTCATTTATTAAAAGGTCTGTGTTTACCCAATCCAGTAGCAACAAGAATGTCCACAGAGGAAAGCATAAACCTTGCAAAATAAAACTCTGCAGAGTATGCCTGTAATCAGACGCTTGCATTTGTGCAGACTTGGAAAAGCAGCACACCACATACATGCGCAGGGCATTAAAATTTATAAAGGTTTTGTATAAAACACAGCATAGTCACACATCTATGGCAATTTATGCAAATCGCAGAGGTTGCAAATTACATTTTAAATGTTCTTATTAAAGCAGAATTTAAATGTCCTACTAAATACTTAGTTTTGGGCCCACAAAAGCTGTTCACCAAAATGTACAAATATGTATAGCCTTTTTGAAGAGGATGTTCTGCCAAATAGAACCTCTTCAGCATTGCAATGTTTGCACTCCTCTCTGGCACTTTCATCATTACCTGATCTTCTGAATCTTTGGCCAGGTTAGGATTGAACTGAGCATGTACACATGTTAAAAAAAAAAGAACTGACCGCAGGCAGAGAAATATCTTTGATGGAAGATACGTTGACAATCTGTTTTGTCATTAAAAAACCTACCTGTCAGCAGTTTTTTTTAAGAGGACTAGCATTAAAAGGATTAGATTACAGAATAGTTTGCATACTTATGGTATGTTATATAATTATGTTTACTATATCTCTTTAGTGAAATCAGAGTTTTAATGGGGAAAAACAACAACATTCAAGTGAACTTTTTTTCACAAAAAGATTAAGATATTAGAGATAATAGGGATATTTACAGTGTATTTGTTCCTTACAACATATAGAGACTTACCACTTTTTATTTTTCCATATGATGTTTTTTTTTTTTTTTTTTTAAACACGTCTGAAAAAAACATGTACAGTGAACTGTGATGTCATTTGTTTTTGTTTTTTAACATCACATTCCACTTTTGCAAGGATACACTTGAAATGATGATGACTTGTCATGACCCTGTAAAAAGAAAGTGCAAGATGTATTTAACAGATTATAAAACTTTAACTATAAGTGATATCAATGAAAATGGGCCGAAGGCAACAAATCCCTACAAGAGGAGGGAGGATGAGTAAATGACACACCAATGTGCTCTTCTCCATTGAGTGCACAGAGGTTGTTTCTGTCCACAAGGACGGATCAATATATGATGAGGAGCACAACTGTTTGTGTCAGGCAACAATAATTTGATATGTGTACGAGCATTCTCTTCCAAAAATGTGGTACAAGCTTGCATGGTGAGAAGCCAGAATAAGTTAGGAGACGTCCCCATCATAAGTACATAGGAACCCACAATAGAGTTTTTATATGATGTGGAAAGTAAGTCTTTTTCTTGATGATGGATTGCCGATGTTCTCTATTATGCAGCGTTGCACATTAAAGAGGACCTAAAATAAAAACTACCAAATAAAAAAAATACTCTTACCTTCAATCCTGCAGTGCAGTCTGATCCATCCGGGCATGTCTTGCACTGCGCATGCGTGAGATCGGCAATTTTTTTTTTCCCCACGAAAAGGCTCTTTCTGTGCATGCCCGAGATGCTCAGGCATGCGCAGAAGGAGCACCCAAGAGCCTCCCGGGATGCACAACGTAGGTATCCTGGGAGGCTTTGCGTTCTTATTCATTCTTGATCGCTTAGGCGGTGCTGCACCCTTTTTTTTTTTAAAAAAGAAGGGTGTTGCACC
>NC_092871.1:46287641-46440889 GCF_032062135.1 Pyxicephalus adspersus
AATTTTTACTTTACATAAAAGGGTTGTCTACCTTTTTATGTAAAGTGAAAATTATGAGTTTAGGTACGCTTTAAATAGGGGTTGCAAGTGACAGAGACAGACAGTGATACAGGAGGGGAGAACCCTATCAGTGTAATTGTATTCTCACATCTAAGCTCATTAAGCTTCCAAATGGAGAATTATACATGCCAAAACAATTCACAAATTGTTCTACCTAGGGAGTGAAATATTCCATCCTTTGTGGTTTTAATGAGTGTGTAGCAGAAGGAAATATTAAGCATGTCTAAGATTAAGTATTGAGATTTCCATTGACTTATAGTTTCACTATTATGCTTACTATCACTGTTATGATCCTTTAAAAGTGTTTTAAAAGGGATCACATACATATGCCAGTAAGGGGTATAGATTTAGACAAATTGTTATCATAATCAGAGTGGATATAGGATCTAAGTTGTACTGTACCTTTTTAGTTTTTGTAACACATATTTGGTGTTTTTTGTTTGTGTAATTTATAAATATTTGATCATGGTAAATGGCAAGTACAATATGCATTGTATACAGTACTGTATTTTGACATGTATGTACATATATATATATATATATATATACATTATTTTCTCTCTTTCTACTGTATGTTGATTTGATTTTTTGTGGGTTTAGGCTGTTAGATCATCTGCAGGATGGATTTTCCCAGGAGGGGTTTCCCAGTCTTTGTTTTCCCTTTCTTTCACTTTCTTAAGAAGTCCTTGGCTTTAAGCACAGCTATTGTAGGGGATTCTGTTCCATTGGAGGAGATGTTTTGTCCCTTAATGAAGCAGTGGCTTGCTGGGCTCTGGAGATGTCTCCTTAGAGTCAACTCCAGGTATATACAGCGATCCTGGTTGGGAACCAGAGGATCCTTCATGATCATCTTTGCCTTGGCAGACGGTCAATCCTTGGAAGAGATTCAGATGCTGAGTTCAGCACTCCATATCACCTCCAGACAGTCAGAACGCAGCCTTAGGTTGACGCTCCCCCCGCTCACATATCCTTGACAGTGCCTTGCTTAGTTCATATTGAGTGATTGTCTTTATATCCTTAATTAAAAAGATCTGCTGTTTTATCTTGCCTGGTTAACAATTCTTCATGCCTTTATTTTTGTCTTAGTCATGTTTTGTAACTTGCCCTTGCTTTACATAGAAAGGTATTATTGGTAACAGAGATCTTGGCTAATCTGCAGTCTCATGGTGGAGGCCTTACACTGCATCTTGTATATGTCTTTGTGTAGGGAGCCCCTCTGATTCTGAAACTTGGAAATATGGCTGGCACTGGCCAAAAAATTTAAAGAGTTTCATGATTGATGGCCTGAGGAGTGAGTGTTCACCCATCATGCTGGGTTGTTCCCCAGGTTCCCATTGGGGACACTGGGAAACGACGGGTGACAGGCACTCCTTTGTCGCCTATAGGCGACTCCATGGTTGCTATCCAATGTTGGATTTCCTGATTTAATTCATTTTCCACCACCTCCGTACTCCCTTCCTTGTCTCCACCTCCCTCTCATTTTGGATGAGGTTTTTGATTTACTGTATATAGGGACTACTGTACATACGTCAAATGACAACATGGAAACTAATACAGTTGCCAAACAATTTATTTTTTTTAGTTTTTATGGATAGAACTAGCAAGGTTTGGAAAATGGGCATGTGGTTAATTTATGGGTATGATCACACTTTTTACATTTTGCTTGCCCTCACTGACACCCTCTGCAGAGCCAAGCAATAACTGTACACACACCACATTCCTCATGTGTGTCTGTGTTTCCCCTAAATGCCATCCCCCATATGCCATGTCTTATACACACACATACAGCACCATGTAACAGTATGCCCCTTCCTGAGTCATTCAAGCCCATTAGCACAGCCTGCTTGTAAGTGATGCAGCTTCTTATAGGACCATTGCACTGCCTCTCCGTTCCTTTTTTCCTGGGTAGCCCATCCCTGCCAACCTTGCCCGTTTGTCAGGCATGCAGGTAGTGATGACATAAGTGCACTGCCTCCAGCTGCCTGTTTCCTCCACCAGCCTTTTATTATTTATAACTTGTATTTATATAGCACCAACAAATTACGTGTTCTATAAAGCCCATTTTATAGATCACTAACTTTCCCTTAAAGTGGCTCACAATCTAATGTCCCTACAAAAGTCATATGTTATTAACACAGTCTAAGAATAATTTTTGAGGAAAACCATTTACAAAACTGCATATTTTTGGGATGTATGAGTAAACAAGAGTGACCTAGCTCTGCAAAGGCCAGAGTCCTAGCCACTGAGCAAACTATGCAGCCTTTATCACTATCACCTGTCATTACTATACTCACTTCCTCTGCGTGGCTCTCCTTCAGCCTGTGGTTCAGATGACAGAACTTAGGGTGTGGAACTTTTGTGCAGGTTAGGCAGCTGGGCATAGTACTACAGGTGAAAAACATGAAGCTACCACACTGACTGCTGCAGTCATGGTAATGTGTGCTTGGCAAGGTGTAATAATACAGGACAGCATTTGGGTTTAGTAAAGCTTATTTTACTTCACATTACAGAGAGTCCAATGTGTCTATGTTTTCATAGGCCATCCATAAATTTATGGATGGTTGGCAACACTAATACTAATTATCTTCGAAGTAGTAATATTCATTATTTGCATGCTGAACTTTGTTCTCTTCACAATTATATTACATTCGGCATCTAAATTGCATGTGCATCCTTGAAAAAGTTCCACAAAATGGGGTAAATACCAGTTCATGTAAATATATCTGTGATATACATCAAACAATAATTATGCACAGTGGTTTTACATGTTTTTATTATTCAAGTGTTTGTGAAAGAAGCATTTGCAAAATATGTGATGCTTTAATCTATGTTGAAATATCAAATAATATATGTGCCATGAATAAAAAAGGGGAGTGGCATTCATAGTGATTACATTTTTTATTTCCTTGTAAATAATTTATCTGATTTATATGCATTAGATTTATTTACAAAGCTTTAGCACCATCCTAAGGAACTCTATATTCAGTCAAGTGACTATAATATTTAAATTTACCTGGACTCAACCAAAAAGAGTTGTCACTTATTTAAAAATAAGAATATTTACCTCATCTAGTAAAGTTTTTTTTTTTATGAAACTGAGTTTTTATTGATCATTTTTCATATACAAAGGTAGGAGAAAAAATAAAAAAGAACTCTAAAACAAAGAGACAAAGCATACATAGAAACATAACATAAACACAGCATACAGGATAATAGGTACATCAGATAGTGTTACATAGATCTCTTGTATAGATAATAATAACAGAGCGGTAGTGCAATACTGCTTTTTAAGCACAATGAGTGGCAAAGATGCATGAACAATAAAAAAAGAAAAGATTAAAAGGTCGTAAACATAATAAGTAGGGAGATAGGGGGAGGGGAAAGGAGTGGTGAAGGCAAACAAAGGTAAGTGCGAAGCTCACAGAACCACATGAACAATAAAATAATAAACCTGTAGACTGGCATATTAGGCATCCCAGTGTTCCCACACCTGTTCAAATTTGGCAACCCTATTCCTAAGGAGAGCAGTAAGGTACTCCATCAGATGTATATCCTGGATGCGAGCATACAAGTCCTCTAAAGAGGGAGGCAGCCTGGATTTCCACTGGAGATTAAAGTGCGAGCTGCTACCAGAGCATGTGTGATAAACTTAAAGGTAGGTTTAGGGAGACCCGTAAGGGGCAATCCCAAAAGGTGGTGGAGCAGGTCAAAGGAAAATGGTTGTTGAGTCACCTCCCCAATTAGCTAATTGACTCTCTTCCAGTAGCCCTGGATAAGGGGGCAAGACCAAAAAATATGTTCCAGAGTCCCATGCTGTGACCCGCAGCGCCAACAGGCAGGATCCACAGCTGGAAATATTCGGTGCAACATATCCGGCGTGTGATACCATCGGAACAAAATCTTGTAAAGTTTCTCTTTATAAAGCGTACATATTGAGCTTTTGTTTGCTGCCTCCCATAGTGTGGACCACTCATCCCTCTCCAGGGTAGCCCAAAATATCCTCCCAAGTACACATGTATGCAAATTTGCCAGACAACTCCCGTGCTGACTCATGAAGAAGGCGATATATGGAGGAAATAAGCCCCTTGGAGTACGGACTGCCAATACATATTCTTTCAAAGGGAGTTATTTCAGTAAATTTGGGCACTGATTGGAGGGATTGGACATAATGCCTAAGCTGTAGATAGGCAAAAAAGGTGGTTCCATGGAGGTCAAATTTTTCCTGCAGTTCCGGGAAGGAGAGCAGTCTCTTCTCAACTGGGTGTAATATATTTTGGAAATGGAAAAGCCCTCTGTCTCTCCATGGCTGCCACATATTTCTAGCTAGACTATCAAGTATCAAAGGGGTTTGTATAATGGATGTGAGCACAGAGCCACAAAAGGAGAGACCATATTTAGACTTGTATGTTCTCCATATGATTCTCATAAAAACCATCGGGGACAAAAAATCCCTCTCGGGTAGTAACCAGGAGGAGCTCCAGAGCATCACATTGGGATGGAGTGGGGAAATCCAAGCTTCCTCCTAATTCTGACATATACTGGGGGAGACTAACAGTCCAGGAAGGCAAGTAACGAAGGTGTGTCCCCACATAGTACTTAACCAGGTCTGGAGCCCCCAGACCTCCAAGTTCCTTGGGTGTGCAAACCACCGACTTGGAGAGTCCGTGACTTTTATGTGCCCAGATAAAGTTCAGAAAGCCAGCCTGTAACTTTCTCAGGGTCAGGAGAGGAATCCAAACCAGGAGAGTTTCAAACAAATATATGAGCTTGGGTAATAGCATCATCTTCACAGACACAATTCGCCCCAAGTGTGACAATAAGTGTCCCTTCTATTTGTTCAAGTAATTATGTAGTTCCTGAAACAATGGGGGGAAGTTACGAGTGTACAGTTGATTATATCTAGCTGTGATCTGACTGCTTAAGTAACTCAAGGAGTGCTCCTGCCACATAAAGGAATAGCTATCTTGTAACGCTGAGAGTTACACATGCGGTATATATAAAGGTAGAGCCTCGGTCTTCGAGGCATTTACCTTATAACCCAAGACAGTGCTAAAGGCATTAAGTTCAGTCCACAAATTTGTGAGGATGGTGGTAGGTTGTGTTAACGTAAGAAGGACATCATCGGCATATAACGAGATTTTATAGGAGAAATCTTTCACTGTAACACCTTGAATATTGGGATTGGATCTTTTCTCTGCAAGGGGTTCAATACTAAGAGCAAAAAGTAAAGAAGACAAGGGATAAGCCTGTTGCATCCCATTCCTAATGGGAAATAGTATGGAGGAGGCATGAGGCAACTAACCAGAGGCCACAGGGCAACTGTAGAGGGAACGTATTGCTCCAAAAAAAGGTCCGGAGAACCCCATTTTAGTAAGACGATCAAATGCCTTCTCAGCATCTAAGCTAAGTACTAGAGAGGGAGTTTTACATTTGATGAGGATATCAATAACATCAATAACCGAGTGTTATCACTTGCAGGGCGGTATGGGATGAAGCTCGTTTGGTCCCCATGTACAAGAAATGGTAAAAGTTTTGAAAACCTATTTGCCAAAATCTTAGAGTAAATTTTAAAATCTGAGTTCAACGATGCTATAGGTCTATAATTAGTACAATCCATCGGATCTTTACCCGGTTTGGGTATCACAGTTATATGGTAATATGACATATTAGGTGGGATATGTTTATCTTGGACAAAATCGTTGAACAAATCCACCAAATAGGGGAGTGGGTTCAACAAAAAGGTTTTATAATATAGATACAGTAAACCATCTGGACCTGGTGCTTTATGCGAAGGGTGGTGGATAACCTTTGATATTTCCTCCTCAGTGTTGGGTTTATTAAGGCGCCAGGGGTGAAAAGAACCTCCAAGGTGATTGGGGCATGGACTGACCAGGAAATGGGATGGATAGCAGCAGAAACACTGTTCCTCAACAGTGGCAAGTTAATAAATATATGATCAATGCGGGTATGTGTTTGATGAGGAGGAGAGTAAAAAGTAAACTGTCTACTTATGGGGTGTTGAATTCTCCAGCCATCATAAAGCTGGTGACGTCGGACAAATTGTCTAAATAATTTATCGTGTTGCAACACTATGGGAGTAGGAGAGGGTGTAAGCATAGACAGTCTATCTTGAGTTGGGGAGAAGATGGAATTAAAGTCTCCCCCAACTATGGGATAAGTATGAGTAAACTCTTCAAGGATGGCCAATGTCTTAGCAAGAAACCTGGACTGCCCTTGATTGGGTGCATATATCTTACACATAGTTAAAGGGACACCTTGCAGGTTGCCATGTAAAATAGGAAATCTGCCCTCTGGGTCCACAATTGAGCGAGTGGGGGAAAATTTAAAAGAATCTTTAATCAAAATAGCAACCCCTGCTCTTTTTTTAGATGGAGAGTTGGATACATGAGCACCCGGGTAAAATTTGGATGCAAAGTTAAAGGTGGCCGAGATATCAAAATGCGTCCCTGCAGGATGATAATATCAGCCGAATGGCCTCTAAATTCCCGGAACGCTGGCTTCTGCTCAGTGTTGGAGTTCAAGCTACGCACATTAAGTGATAATATTTTAGTAGCCATCAGAATATGTTGTCAACTGCTCGCTGCTTAGACCCCCACATAACCCAGGCAGACAGGGAGGAAAATTGGCCATGAGCTCTTTGGTACGTACAGGAGAACAGGAAAAGGGGAAACACTTTAACAAAGGTAAAACCAAACCAAAACCAAGTCGAAGCAGTCGCATGTCAGCGACCAGGGGGCGTTCGTCAGCCACTGGTTCCTTAGCCTTTACCAAGGCACACAGGGAACAATTATGCCTGGTGAGTACACAAACACTCCCAGAGGGGTCAAAGACCCAACGATCTCCAGGACAATCACCAGAGCACCAGTTTAACATCAGGAAACATTATGATTGACATCGGCTGTTTGAACAGTGCAATGGCCCCGGGAGGGAGTCCTCCAACATGCCCAGCTAAACTGGGCCCAGCATGAGACCCCTCCAAGGGGCCGTAGGGCATGTAAAGCATAAACATTACAGGGCAAGGCCTTATAACAAAGAAAAACTCTCTATGAATGATGATATAAACGGAGACAGCAGTGACTGCCAGCTTATCAGCACATATAGGGATGAGCAGTAGGTCAGAGTAGTCTGACAAAAATAGCATTCCCTGAGAAAAACCACAAACTATGAACTATAATGTCATTCAAGTAAGATTTCACAGCAATGAACCTGAGCAGTAGAAGGATCAGTAAGCAATCACAAAAAATTGCATTAACTTCTATCTCAATGGCAAAAAACTAGGCAAAACAATGACAGTAAATATCCGTCAAAAATAAAGAAAGCAGCACACGGTGGGCAGCAACGGAATGTTAAGCGTTAAAAAGAATATATGAGCTGAGCCCAAACAATGCTCTCCGCTGTCCCGAGGGAGTGGGGGCATAGGGGAATGCCAGATCCTCTGTCTGGGTCGCTTCTTGGAAGTGGCCACCTGCCAAGGTGAGAATAATGAAGGTAAAGGTTCCTCAGGTTCCCAGCCAGGGAGATTAGGTTTATTAATTCTCAGATCACAGCAAAAGGAAGATGGGTAACGCAAGACAGCAGATTTCCCATCATGATATGCTGTTAGGCTGAACGGAAAGCCCCACCTATAGGGAATGCGGTTATCACACAGAGTGGTCAGGAGTGGTTGCAGGAAGCATCTCTGTTGCAAAGTGTGCCAGGATAGGTCCTGAAAAAGATGTAATGGAGCCCCATCAAACTCCAAGTTGCGCATGTTCCATGCTGCAGCCATTTCATCTTTCAATTCCGCCTCTGCGAGGTGACAAAGAACATCTCGTGGCCGCATGGCTGAGGCAGGCTGCCTCAAGGCTCTTTAGCCCATAAGAATGCCAGGCCCCAGACCCTGATAATATTTCTTATTATCTATATCTTCCAAGTGGCAATAAAGATCTTTAATTTTCAAGTGATAGTCACTGGATCTATGGGTGAGAGTCTCAATATCCCCCTTGGCCTGCTGTAGATTCCCATCTATATCCTCCACTCTTCCAGTTAGGGAGTGGAAATCAGCACGCAGGACCCCAATTTCAGATCTGAAGGTAGCTTGCACGTCTGCGATAAGTTGTTGAAAATCAGCTTTGGTGGGCAGCATTTGCAGATGTTGTTGCCATGGGGGGTTCCAGGAGTCAGCGCTATGTCCTGGTCCTCGTTTGCGGTGCAAAGGGGGTTCGATTTGTACGTTAGTCCCAGTTGAGGGTTTATCCGAGGAATGGCTATGTACGTGTGTTGAGGGGCCCAGTGGGTGAAAATCCTCTCTGCTCAGGCTAGGCCAGACTAGGATTGTGTAGTACTGGAGTCTCTGTGGACATCTGTGGGGGGCACAGGAGAAGAGACAACCTCAGGCCTAAACGCTGCTGGCAAAGTGTCATCCAAAAGAGTATATGGGTCCCTAGGTGAATATGAGATCCCCCCACTAGGGTGCATTTCTGGGGAAGATGAATCCCCTGAAGAGGGAGAGGGACTCACCCTTGTATTCCCTTCTGCTGCTCGGTCCTTCGGTTCAGTCCTCTGGGAACCAGTGCAGGCAGATATGGACTGGGAGAGGAGTCCTCAGGCCCCCACTGCTGCCAGCTCTCGGTGGTATGTGGCAAAATCTTCTGCACTCCAGGTGTCCCTCGCAGAGGAGGAAGCCGCCGCCATCTTGGAGAGCTGAGGAGCCACCTGAGTGTCCCCAATAAAAGCCCTGATCAGGGGCTGAGAAGGTGGTTGATGCTGTGCTAGAGTGGGGGAAAACTTCCCCCCGTTAGACTTCTTTGCCCTGCCCATCTTGGTGAGTATATGCCCGTTACGGGAAAAGAAAAACAGTCCAGTGTTTGCGGAGCTGGGATCTCATGCGGCCATCTCTGGAGACCGCCAGGCCACGCCCCCCCAGTAAAGTTTTTTAATTAACTTCTGCTAGAGGAATCCTTTGGCTCAGACAACTTAACCGCAAATATTTGCATGCTTCCTAAACCTAATTTAGATCATAGTTCTTGGTCAAATTATAGACTGATTTCACTTTTAAATTTGAATGTGAAATTACTAGCAAAGATTCTGGCATCACGCTTTAAATCCTGAGATTGGTAGCCTGATAGGTGGGAAACAGGTTGGGTTTATCCCCACCTGATACAGCTGGCAAAAGTTAGACAAACCCTAGCTATGTATTATTTCTATATATACACTATGACTAGATATACACTATCTCTGATACACTGTTCTGGTTGTTTCTCTTTACTCTTCTAAAGACGTGGGGATTTGGTCCTAACTTTTTTACTTTGGGATAAGGCACTGTATAATGAACCCAGGGCTGCAGTACAATATGCTGTATTTCCCCAGCATATTTTCCTATTGCCAGGGGTACGCGTCAGGGTTGCCCACTCTCACCATTGTTGTTTGCTTTGGCAATAGAGCCCCTCGATTTGATAATAAAGTCCAATTTGAATATCGCAGGTTTAGAGGTGGATGGATATCAGCACAAATCGAATCTTTTTGCTTAATATTATTAATTTTTTTTTCTTTATCTGGTTTTTCTGTGAATTACAATAAATCTAGTGCACTTAATATCTCACTTACTCTGGAGATACAGACCCATTTGCAGGCGTATTTACATACAAATACTTGGGACTTTTCCTTACGGCCTCGTATGATACCATGCATACGGCTAATTATACATCTATTTTGGAATCCGTTAAAGCATCCCTGGAATCTTGGAAAAGATATAAAATCTCTTGGCTCTGTAGGATCGCGGCTCTGAAGATGACAGCTCTTCCTTTGCTTTTGTACCTGTTCTCCAGGTGGCAATTCCACCAGATGTTATTTATTCTCTTCAGTGTGCTTTTCTGAAATTTGTGTGGCAGGGATCCAGACCTAGGGTATCTAAGCTAGTGCTATGTTTACCCAAAGCTTATGGAGGCTTGGCAATGCCAAATATCCTGTACTATTATAGAGAGGCAGCATTAGCTCCTTTCTCTGCTTACCATGGTAAAGCCCACAAAACTCTGTGGGTTGATTTGAAAGCTCATAAGTTGTCCCCTATTGCATTGGACACCCTACTTTGGATCCCTCCAAATTTGCGTAAGCAGGTAAATAGTCCCATCACACAACACTCTTTGAGAGTATGGGATGATGTTAAATATTCAGGCACTTTGACCCAATGGGAGCAGATTTGGGATACAGCGGCACATAGTGGTAAATTTGTGTGATAAATTTAGTGATAAACTGTTTATGCGCTGGTATCTGGTACTGGTTAGATTGGTGAAATTTTAACCTAATGTTTCCGACATTGCGGTGCAGTGGGCATGCTTTACCATACTTGGTGGTCCTGCCCGCATATTAAACGGTTTTGGATTGGTGTCTACCAACTTGTATATTACCTTTTGAGAAAGAGTATGAAAAAAGATCCCTATGAAGCGTTGTTGCTTTTAAAACGACAAACTTGTACAAAACACCAGTTTAAACTCCTCAACTTTATTTTTTCTGCCGGTAAATAAACACTTGCGAAGGCTTGGTCCTTGAGTATCCCTACTGTGAAACAAGTTAAAAGTAAGATCAATTGGTATTTTACTAACAAACTTAGCTGCCAGGCTGAATAATTCTATGGGAGTTTTTCATATCATAGGGTATATGGTTTTTCATAGGATGCCTTGGGCTACCCATTCTGCCGGGACATTTCAACATGAATCTACTTTCTCTTTGAGGGGTTCTTTTTTTCTTTTTTGTTGCAGCCCCAACAAATAATGACGATTTTATTTGGTCACAGGTCTTTCTTCCCCCAACCCTTACCCTCTACTCCTTTTCCATATCCTTTCTGGAGAGTGTTTTCTTCTTGAACCTTTCCTTTTTTCTTCTTTTTTTTCTCACTGTTTACATCTCCAGGTGAACAAACTTAGTTATACCGTGATTCCCCGATGATAAGGCAGGGCCATCAAATAAGACAGCCCCCCCTTTTTAGGTAAAAATGAAAAATAAGCCCCCCCCCCGCAAATAAGCCACCCACCGATTACTTACCAGAATCGCGTGGTGCGGTGGGTGACTCCGTGTGTGGTTCCTCCGTGTGGTTCCTCCGTGCGTCCTCTTCATGAAGAGGAAGTGACAGGACTGAAGTGACTCCGCCCATGCAAACACACATGACTCCGCCCACGCAAACACAGGCAGCTTCCCTCATCCCTCCCTAACGGAGACTGCAGGAGTTTGTTCAGGAGTTCAGACAGGTTTTTTTTTGCTGTGAGCAATACCACTCTATATACGGTAAGCTTTAGAATGGGACATTAAATGGTACAGTATATTATTGATTACAGTAGAAGGGGACAATGAATGGATCAGATTAATCAGAAGGGGACAATGATTGGTACAGATTGATCTGAAGGGGACAGGAATGGCACATGATTGATCAGAAGGGGACAATGATTGGCACAGATTGATCAGAAGTGGACATGAATGGCACATGATTGATCTGAAGGGGACAGGAATGGCACATGATTGATCAGAAGGGGACATCTATCGGTGTTGATTGATCAGAAGAGGACAACTATCGGTGTAGATTGATCAGAAGAGGACACGAATGGCACATGATTGATCTGAAGGGGACAGGAATGGCACATGATTGATCAGAAGGGGACAATGATTGGCACAGATTGATCAGAAGTGGACATGAATGGCACATGATTGATCTGAAGGGGACAGGAATGGCACATGATTGATCAGAAGGGGACAATGATTGGCACAGATTGATCAGAAGTGGACATGAATGGCACATGAACAATAACTGTGTACTGTAGTCTTCTTCATGGGTAAATAAGGCATCCCCCTGAAAATAAGCCCTAGAGCATATTTTGGCCTTCAAAAAAATAATCAGTGCCTCATGTTTTGAGCCACATATTCTGGATGCATAATTACTGTAAATGTTTTTTTAATCATACACCGTGTTTTTTTTTATTAACTGTTTTTTATTATGGTCACTGTTTGCCAAACCTATAAATGTTTTGTTTATTTTATTTTCGATTTTTGCTCTTTTTGTTTCTATTTTTTTTCTGTACAAAAAAGTTAAAATGTATTTGATGATTTTTTTCATCTAATAAAAACATTGAAAACCAAAATTAGGATATTTACTCTGGTGTGTTTTCTTGAGGTGTGTTTTCTTGTGAACTGAGCCTAATGTATTTTTTTTGTGTTAGAGAATCGGCTGGTTGCCCTACCAGTATATGTCCACAAGATGACGTTGTTGTTCTTTCGACATTTCAGCCTGCAGAGTAAGGGAAAGATGAGGCCAACGGCTGCCTAAGCGAGCCGAAAGCTCCATGAACTTTGTCACCCCTGCCCTGTAGCTGCTCCTTTAGCTTGGGGAAGGGGAGGGAATAGTCCTGGGCTTCATTTCCAAACAGTCTGCAGCTCAGCCTTCCATACTTCCCTTCTGGATCCTTTTATCACCCTGTGGAGGAACATTCTGCTGTGGACTAAGGCTAGGAATGTCATCTATGCTGGAATGCACTGGGGAATTCCTGCGGAAAGCTATTCTGAGTCCTTTCCATCCTTCATAATTTATTCACCCCTGAGTACTCGAAAATCAATGAAACCTAAAGTGAAACTCCTTCCAAACTTTGAAGGACCCGTTTTAAAGCAGAACTAAACCTAACAAATAAAATTGCAAGCAGGCAGTTACTTTAGTGAAGAAGAAACACAAGTTTTTCTGTAATAAAAAATTTATCTGTCCGCATTTTTTTTTTAAATCTAAGCTCATCTTATTCTGTTTCTGGCACCTTTATCCAGTACTCTTCTATCTCAAGTTTTGGGCCACCATGGTTGGCCAGCTGGAATGGTGTTGGAATAAGTTTATTCAATACGGGCACCAGCTTTGCACAGCTCATTGTACTTTTTATGAAAGACTGCAAACAGTAAGGTAAGTTTTTTTTAAATAAAGTATGTGCCTTCCCTTTTTTTTATGTATAGTTTTATTTTAAGTTTCGACTTAAAAATGACCAAAAATCAGGGACTCTACAACAAGACAGTACCCCATGAAATGTAGACACACCATGTCTCTTGCTTTGATTACATAAGGCTATCAAACATCCCATATGACATCCCAGGATCAAATCTGGGCTAACAAAAACAGCACTGAATGTACATCAAGCCAGGAAAATCAAAACACCACACAAATCAGACCACCAGAGAAGGGAGGAGACTGATACATTTGTATTGATGTCTTTGTGACTTCTGGGAAGATTTGCTATAAACCCTTAAACAAAAATTGCTTTTGTTATCTCTGTTCATATCAGAGAGATGTCAAGAGATTTCCCGTACTTCCTAAACAAAGACACAAAGACGTGTGAAGTTGCTTAAAGAGGAACTATACTCTAAACACAAAAAAAAAAAAAAATACACACTTACCTTCAATCCTGCAGGACAGAACGATCACTGCGGAGGTGTCTGGCATTTGGTCCCGCGTCATCTTGGCAACCGCCCCGGAGTCGGCGCTCTGAGTGCCACCATTTTCATCTTCTCTTCCAGGTTCTTCATCCTACATAACCCAAACCAGGTGTAAGATCGGGTGACATAGGATGAAAAATAAATTTGCGGATCTCACTGCGCATGCGTGTGATCGGCAAATTTTGCTCTTTCAACAAAAAGGCTCCTTCTGCGCATGCCCGAGATGCTCAGGCATGTGTAGAAGGAGCGCCCAAGAGCCTCCCGGAATGCCAGACGTAGGTATCCCGGTAGGCTTTGCGCTCCCGATCATTTTCGAGCACCTAGGCAGCCAAGAATAAGGGGTGGTGCTTCACCTTTTTTTTTTATAAAGGCGTTGCACCTAGAAAAAAAAAAAAAAAAAAAAACAACTGAATTTTTACCCTACATAAAAGGGTTCTCTACCCTTTTATGTAAAGTGAAAATTCTGAGTATAGGGAAGCTTTAATTGGCACACACAGTAAATTACATATGACAAAAATTCTAACTCTTCCTCACCCAAGCCAAAAAATAAAAAAGGAATTGCTTGCATGGGACTAACAGACTGAGCCGATATATATCATTCTGGTAAGTGTCTTTTTTATTAAGATATGTTGAAACAAATTTAAAACTCCACTCCAATACAAAAGCTTTACCAACTTTGCAATAGTGGAGCTGATTGGATTTTCAGATATAACTTGTTAACAATTTTATCTTTAAGACATAAAGCTCCAAGTAAGCAAATATTATTATTCTTGTCAATATCAGACTTTAGTAGGAGTAAATGAGGCTGTAAAACAGTTCACTGAAATACCTTGCTGTGTTCCTGGATATGCTCCTGGGTATATTGAGCTTTATAACTAATAACACCTCCATCGAGCACTTTGAGTGATCACAAAAAGAATACTGTGATAATGGTAGTCATTATGTGATACCAGCATCTATCTTCTCAAACATTTCTGACGATTTTGTCCTTTTTACTGGACTTGGCATGTGTCACTGCTTCAGCACATCTGGAAGTGTTCAGGGTAAAGAAAGTCATGGAATATTTGACTGCCAGCCTCTAGAATAGTGAGATGGGAGGGAGGTAATCTAATACAAGGGAACAATACAAATGCCAGGATTCTTCACACATAGTATTCATGATCAATATCCTGCATGCTGACCTCACCCAAAATGTCCAATATAAACTGGGAGACCAGAGAGATATATTAATAAATAATAACAATGGAAACAAGTTGTCTGGTTATTTTAGGGGGTCTCCAAGCAGACCATCAGATGAGACAGTAGATCCTAATAAGGAAGGTTTATTGCTGCCACATAGAAAATCAAATGCTTAGCAGTTAAAGCAAAGAGATTCTAACTAAAACCAGGAAATCCATCAATCTTTATAGGTATACAGAATCACTCCTGTATAGGAGGGCTTAAGCCGTTATCGAATTGTCAATATGCAGATTGTCCAATAACATATAATCGGAAGTCCATATAAGCATAAAAGTTCACAAACAGTTAATGGGGTGGATAAACCACGTGTCTAGCACTTTTGGCACAGAAACGACTGTCCACCATCTTGGATTCTTGTTCGAACTGGTTCCTTTTTTTTTTCTAACAGTCTTTATTTTAGAAAAGTTTTAAACATACAAATTTCAAAAACAGAACTGGTAACAGGGGGACAGTTATAACATACAAAAACCAGTGTATTGCACACAGAAAACAAAAAATTGTGGTGAAATTAGACATAAAACATCAAATCAGCACTTAAATATACAGACAAAATCGTGCCTCAAGAGGGACTGTTCCGCCAAAAAAAAATATACTAAGCAAGGCTATTACTGTCCTGGAAAAGGACATTATCAAACTGAGAGAGTATTCAAACTGGTTCTAACTGCAAGGGTCTATTATCAGCCTTCAATGCTATTCTGTGCTCAGCTTTCCGGGTCATACCGCTGATTGTTTCTGTTGCAGGTGCTGGTCTCTGAAAACAATTAAACAAAGCAGTAACTATTCTTCATAGAAGTAGAGTATATTTTATATGCTATATGCAGACCCCTATATTTTTCTTTCAAAGTCCATATAATTTCTCATTTTAAATATAAGTTTATCTGCTGTACCTGTACCTGGTCTGTGACACAGGGAAACTTGGTAAATTTCTGGCATTATGGTGGGTGTTGTAAAAGTAATACAAGCAGCATTCTTTGACACTCAGTGTAAGCCAGGGGTCAGCAATCTTTTTTGGCTACTAGGCCATTTTAGGAGGTCAAGAAGGCACGCTAGGTCAGACTCTCTCTCAAGTCCCACGCTGATGGCTCCGCCCCCCACCGTGCTCCTGAAGGGAAATCCCTGTCCTCTGCAATGCATACGGAGATGAGGGAATGTCCCCTTACCCCAGCAGCAGAAGTGTTAACGCCAGGCATGGTAAATAGGGAAGGGAGGCATAACAAGGAGGCTCAAGAGCCGCATGTGGCTCCAGAGCTGTGGGTTGCCGACCCCTGCCGGTCGCGATTGGGCCTGATGGACCAGGGGGGCATTAGGCCGGAACAGACTACTGACCCCTGGTGTAAGCCTTCCTCGTTGCTGTCTGTCATGTGTGACAAATGGTCATCTCAAATGCTTATCTGACAAGACACAGAGCTTTAGCAGCATTCATTTAGAGGTCCTCAAACTATGTATACATTTGCACTGTGCAGACAACACTGGGTCCTCACAGTGCGCATGGACCCCATTATTATTATTATTAATATTATTATTAATAAACAGTATTGAATTTAGCGCCAACGTATTATGCAGCGCTGTACATTAAATAGGGGTTGCAAATTACAGACAGATACAGGACAGCCCAGTTCCACATCCATGGCTACAAGAAACACACAACCTCTTGACTCTTCTATCATATTAAACATTTTATGTGCTTGCCATTGATTAATCCAGCACAAAGAGCAAACTAATCATAACAATCAACATTGTTTTCCTGTTAGAAATGAACTTTTTGCAGTCCTACAATAACTAAAAATTAATGCAAAATTAATACATTCTCATTTCCTGCACTAGCAGCATTATGTTAGTATAATCTGATCCCATCTAATGTGTGTTTTGTGGTAGATAACATTTTTTTTTTTTGTTTTTAAGAAAAGATTGTTGCTTGCTTGGAAATTCTGTACCAAGGAAGCACAAGTCAAGCAGGTGGTACCTTTTGCTATACAGGCCGCTGTCCTGTTCTTCATTCTCTATTATTGGTTTGTCAGACATCACTTATCCCTAGTGCTATACAGAATACACAGACTCCCCGTCAGCCCAATGATGATATAATAGTTCAACATTCCTGATATCACCATACAGACACCTGGGCATTACGTTGATTTACATTCCAGCATGTTTCTGGGGTGTAGCACATGGAGGACATTGTAAAGAAAAAGTGGCCCTAGAAGGAGTTGAACCCCCAGACTCCTGTGGTGTGGTGTGGTAGAACAGTTCTGTCAAATGCATCCAGTGACCCTGAATGTAAACGTGAAGATTCTCATCATCTCTATATTCATTCACCTTTTAAGTCCCCTGTGACTGACAATCCCATTTATAGAACACCCAGAACCGTTTGTGTATCAATGCCTTCTGAGGCTACAAAAATCAATGCCTTCTGAGGCTACACAAGATCAATGAGACCTCCAGCCAGTGTTAGCCCATTACTGTCTGGAGTTTAGACTGCCCAGCTGGTATTTTCTGTGATGGATGGTGGTGATTTCTGAGTCCTTTGAAGCCCAAATGCATTTCCGAACACCAATACTATCGCTAATACCTCACTGAAAACAGGTCATTTTTTGAGTTTGTTCGGGCTAATTTCTGTATGTAAAATTTCTGTTGATGCAAGTTTAGCTGTTCACTGGTGTACGCTAAATCTTGCAAAATGGGGGCCAAATATTTTTTCACCGCACTGCACCTTTTGTACAGTGTGAACGACCAGCATAGAGTTTATTAAATTCATACAACGCTTCAACATTTTGCAGCAGAAGAGTTTTTTCTCTCCTGTCACTACATTCGAAGGAATTTGGGAAATTTTCCCTTAATAAAAATTGTTTATTTGTGTGGTTTGAGGAAGCCACGAAATTGGCGAGAATTGGTGAAAAGGCAAATCTCGCAGTGCAATGACCCTCCAGGGACTACAGTTTTATCCAATATAAAATGTATTAAATTAAATGTTTTCTTTTGGAAGTCAGGGAATAAAAACATTGCAATTATTGCATCTCAGTGGTTTCAGACAACGAAGGAAATAATTGCAGGATTGTAAGATTTGGGAAAACTGTTACAAGTCAGTTTTTGTATTGTCAACCCTTTAATACAAAGAGGATATTCTAAATAAGGCACAAAGTGCAGTAACTTTTAGCAACTAATCAGCAGTTGGTGTCATTGTTCAGACTCATCCACACTGAGGTAGACAAAACTATAGAGCAGGAAATATTGCTGTACTTTTCCCATGAAGGACTGTGGTTTCTCCCCCTCCCCTTCCTTCTCTATTAGTACAGCACTCATTCAATTATCTGTTCCTAGAAAAAAATCACTAAAGGTTGTTTCCAGTGACAGTCTGTATGGGGTTCGGATCCCAATTCTCCCACTGATATTGATTTCCAGAAGTTCAGAACCATCTTTGGTTAGACATTATCCAAGTTTATCCAAGCATTTACTTCCTAGATTCTCACCTTCTAACTCAATATATGATTATTCTTGCTGAGGCAGGGCATACCTACAAATGAGTGCCCCTAAAACTTTGAAAGGACCCACTTTCTCTACATTAAAAACCCCAAGGTGAGCCCTGTGATCAGGGGCCATTTTCTTTTTTTTCTTTTCACATAACAAATGCAGTCACAATGTCCCCTCATGCACGGTATTACAGTAGTGGTGAATTAAATGTATTTTTCTTTTCTAAGCATTGGGTCATCCACTGTAGCCTCCTGCTGTCACTCACCTATGTTTAGCTTCCATGGCACCTCCTAAGTTATATGTGTCACCTGCTATATAGTAAGCCTCAGGACCTGAACAGAAGTTGGTGACAGAGAGTGGCTGCATAGAAGAGGAGTAGTAATAATTTTAACCTGCTGCAGCAGTGCACCCACTGCTGCGACTTGTTCTCCCCTTGTGGCCCAGTCACAGATGGGAGCACCATAAGCTTGCATTTTAATGACAATGCTCGTGCCATGTCTCTCGTGCTGTAGACTTTCCCGGCTTCCGATTTAAAGCTTGCCAAAAATTAAAGCTTCAGACAATGGTCAGAATGCAGCCTTGCTGGGAAGCGTCCAGCTAACTTATGCAGAACGTCTGTTTCGAGCATCGAATACTCGCTGTCAGTACAAAAAATAAACAGATTTTGCTGCCATTCCAATGGTCTGCTGCACAATTTCATGACTTTCCTCATTAAAAATATTTTGTTAAAAGGCAATTTGCCATTCCTTCACAGCTGTCATACACAGTCATATAATAAACATTCTAAACATATTTAAATCCAGAATGCTGACACTGTATTATTCATGCTGGCAACATCTTAGCCTGACGTTATATGGTAACAGATTGATGAAGCTGATGTTCTGCAGCGTCACTAGGTGTTTATTATTACTCCCCTTCTCTGTATGATCATGACTGGAAATATAAAAAGAAAAGAATACCCATGGTGAGGCCAGTCATTAGCTACCTGCTTTTATCTATTAAACTGGCCATTTGTGAGATTTGCTCTAAGTAGGTGGTGTCTCAGACCCTTCTACAATGAGAGATTCCCCCTTTACTAATGTGTGTTTCTGCCTTCTATATTGGTAAGATTTTTTACAGCAATAGTTTGTATCTGTGCCCCTCCTACAATGGTGAGATTTCCCTCTAGTGCAGTGGTAGTCATCCTTTTCAGACCTACGGACCACTAAATGCACGGACTCCAGATTGCGCATGCACGGGGAGCCGGGTGTCACTCAGATGGGAAGAAACCTCCACTTTAGTGATGTCAAGATGCCAGAACCCGCCCACTCTCCTATTGCAGATCTGAGCATACGATGGGAGAGTGGGTGGGTTGTGTCCAGAGACACAACCCGCCCACCCCCCTGAACCTTCAGTCTGTACAGGGGACGAGGCCCGCGCCTCTGGCTGGTGCGCCCCTCTCCTCCTGACGCGCCTCCTTCTCCGGACCCCATTAAGTAGGGGTTGCAAAAAACAGACAGATACAGACAGTAAGTAACACAGCAGGATACAACTCACATTGGACAGGAGGACATTGCTCGGAAGAGCTACTTCTTTTTCTTTTTATTGGAAGTTTAAAAAAAAGATAATGTAGTGTTTGGATCCCCTGATTAGTGCAGTAAAACACTTTTAGTAATAATTAATTTTTAATAAAAGGCTACACTGACCAAAAGGAGGAAAATGAGCAAAGGAATCACTGGCATTGGGCACCAGGTCTCTCCCAAGTAACCCTTGGTCTGTGATGCCCAGCTTTGCTAGTATACCAGAGTCTTGACACCCTGCAGATATGTGGTTTAGGCCTTCTGTAGCTTTGTAAAACACAAACTCTCTGTCCTGGTAGCCCCATACACTAATAGCACACGTGCCTCCTTGTTTTAGCCGGGTGTCAGGTGACCAAGTGAACACTGTTCCAAATCACCATCAAAAAAGGAGGCGGAGGGGGCACAGGAATGACCAGCGGCAGGTGGGTACTTCTCCATTGACCAGCAGCAGGGGGCACTGCTCTACTGACCTGCAGCAGGGCAAATACACACTTATCGGTTAAACACTCTGGTGTGTCAGATGCTTGGTCCTCTGCCCCACTCTGTATTGCTTCCTGTGGTGTTAGTTTTTCATGGGAAGAAAATCATATGGAATGGGAGAGATGAGTATTCTGCTGTTGTTTTGTCTTGTTTCTTCCATTATGATTACATTTAGATTTAGTTAGATATCTGTGTCCATGCCACCATGGTGAGTATTCCTACTTTTATGTTTTATTTTTATGTTCATAACTCTGTTTTACTGTAACTGGAAAAAAAGAACTCTTCATCCACCGTGGCAACAGTTTATTGACTTACAGTAAACTAAAGCCTTTGAGATCTGTAAAGTTGACCTGATGATGATTGTCTGTTTCCCACTAAAAATGTTTTTTGTTCTGTAA
Organism: Pyxicephalus adspersus; assembly: GCF_032062135.1. Taxonomy (NCBI): domain Eukaryota; kingdom Metazoa; phylum Chordata; class Amphibia; order Anura; family Pyxicephalidae; genus Pyxicephalus; species Pyxicephalus adspersus. The sequence continues at coordinate 46,308,298 of NC_092871.1, forward strand.
TTCAGCCTAATTGGCCAGTGAAAAGCTTGGTTACCTGGTAGATCCTGTTGGTAAAACTATCCACTGTGCAGACAATTTATAATTTTTCTGTATATAGTACATATTATGAAATAAAAGGAATTTTCAATATTGAGAGCAGCAGATAACTATTGTTATTTACAAATTCCACTTAGCAATTAGTTTCCCAGTTTTGAATTGGGGCATAAAGTATCAAAAAACCCAAAAGATATTTCTGAAATGAAAGGCCCTAAAGCAAATCCATGTTGTCTAAAGGAAGAGGGGTATAGAAGATCCTTTCACTGACTGTTCTACATTTTATTGCCCACATAGATGACCCCTCCACCATCCCATCCATAGGCCATTTATTCTGTGCACTGACTGCTCTGCACTCACACAGATTAATCTGTCAAAGGGGCCATCTATAGTGTCCACAGTGACAAGCAATAACTGCCAGGAGAATATTACAAACATTCTTTGCTTTACTGCTACTGTGTGCACTCAGGACAAACTTCCTGCTACACAGTCCAAACCTTACAGCATGTAGAAGAAAAAAGTATAACACAGGCAATAATTTTACTCTTTCCATATTTATTTTTTATTGAAATAGACCTGCAGATTCAGAATACAGCTTTATTTCAATGGAAAGGTGCTTCTTCACACCTTTTCCTTATTTGAGGATTATTTCTCCCTAAAAAAGCACAAAAGGGTTAATTGTATAAATTCAAAAATACACTGACCTATTTTTCCATAAAATGCGCTCAATTGGATAACAATGACTTTTCACGGCATCCTATATAATACAGCTTGTGGATCTTGGGTTGCGCAATCTCCTTTGATGTGCCTTCATTGAAATTCAAGAATTCACCACCAGTTTGCACGGCGTTCATCCCTCTGGGAAATATCTTCATCGATCAGGAGGGGATTACAGCAGAGATGGATAAATTCTCATAGCCAATCCTGCATCTGTGAAGGAGGGTCAGATGTGCATTGGTCTTTGCTTTGACAGGTGACACAATGACAAACATGTTAAAGGGACACCGCTCACAAATGCCAAACTTGTTTAATGCCAATGAGCTGATCTTACTGTGCCAAAAATTACTGACAATGGAGGATAATAGAGTAAAATATACTCATGTTTTTATAAAAATTAAAAGAAGGTAAAATACCTTTACTGGAGCAAATTGTTGCTTTAGCCCACCTAAGCTTAGTGTTGCAAGGCCTGGGCATTTGGACATGTGATCTCATCTTTATCAGAGATCACCATGACCAACTGCCTTTGTGCGACCAACATGTAGTTCAATATAAAGTAAACTATAACACTTATAGATGTGTTGAATGCCAGCATCCCCCACTATGCGCTATGGTATTGTCTTACCTTAGTAGCAGATACAGCTGTGATGAAGGGGAAGGGGAAGGAAACAATGAGTGCAGCAGCAGGGGACACTGGCATCTGACAAACCCATAAGATTTTTCAACAAGCTTCTCTTTTTCTCTCTTTATTACATAAAGTTTTACAGTTTAGGCTAGGGAAATGGATACTAACTCTTTGTTATGCAGGGGTCTACTGTTTTATTTTTTTATGTTCACAAGTCCCCTTAAACATTGTGGAAATCAGTACTGTCATTCTTATATACAAACAGAATCTGAGAAATTATACTTTGAATGGAAAAAATGAGCAACTATATAGAATTACTCAAGGAAAAATGTGAAGCTTTTTTTTGGGACTATGTATACATTTTTTTTCTGTAGATAAACTACTGTCACTGCTGATGCATTGAACTGATTTAAGTGTCTTCAAGGAATGAACATTAATATTTTTTTACAGTTTGGGTCAATTTCTACAAGATGAGATTTGCAAACAGTAGTTTGTGTCTCTTTTTTCCCCACAATGCAGACATTTCTCTGCAGTAGTTTGTGTCTTTACCTCACCTACAATGGCAAGCTTTCTTCAGTTTGTAATGTTTGGGATTTCTCCAAACAATTTGTGTCTCTGTTACTTTCCGTAATAGTGTAATTTACCCACAGTAGCTGTGTCTCTGCTTTTCCTACCAGCATGAGATTTCCATGCAGTAAGTTGTGTCCCTGCCCCTGTGAGATTTCCATTAATAGCACTGGGAAACAATTTTAAACAAATTTTTTGTTGACTTCAATTTTTAATCTTATTTACACTAAAATAGGCATGCTGATTCTGAAAGTGCAGTTAGTTTTCTTCTATCACATCAGTTTTTTTCTCTATCGCTTATTTAATTACTGTAGCATGGATTTGTATGGGCTATTCATTTACACGCAAGACAGTGTGTTCAGAGGTTGTGCGCTGCTCTATGTAGTGAATAAGCAAAATGTATTTTTCTATTTACACACGTATTTCCTTTCTTTCAGATCATGTCTGTCTCTGCTGTTTCTCGTCGTAAGTGCCTAAACAACCCTGATTCATTTTGTTATATCTGTGGCATTTTTACCATTCCTAGTCAAAGGGTGAACATCAGCACATTTGTAGAGCAAGCCTATTTAGCATATTTGAAAGGTAAACCTGGTGATCAAGATAAGTCTTGGGTCCCTCATAAGGTGTGCAAACAGTGTGTTGAGGGTTTACAGATGTGGACAAAGGGAACAAGTGATAAGATGCCATTTGGTATACCTATGGTTTGGAGAGAGAGAGGAGATCATTTCAGTGACTGTTACTTTTGTATAGTGAAAACTTCAAGATATATCAAGAAATAAATGTAACATAAAGTATCTTAGTTTACCATCGGCTACACGCCCAGTGGCTCATTCAGATGAAATCCCAGTGCCCTTTTTCGTTAAAATTATTATTATTATTATTATTATTAAACAGGATTTATATAGCACCAACATATTACGCAGCGCTGCACATTAAATAGGGATTGCAAATGACAGACTAATACAGACAGTGATACAGGAGGAGAGGACCCTGCCCCGAAGAGCTTACAGTCTAGTAGAATACCCTCTCTTGAAGAACATGATTATGGTGATAAATTAGGTGACAACAATGATGAAGAGTTTGAAATTGAAGACTCTGTTCGTAAGGGATTTGATCAGCATGATTTGGCACATGATTTGGGACTATCAAAGAACGCTTCAGAACTCCTAGCATAAAGACTGTGTGAGAAAAACTTAGGAACAAAGGTATCATACTTTTGAACCAGAGAAATTGCATTTCTGCTGTACTTAAGAACTGACAGTGGCTTTGTGTATTTCCATAACATATCTGGTTTAGTGGAGGAAATGGAATTCCAATCTATAACTTAACTGGATGGCGACTATTAATCAATAGCTCAAAGTGGGGCTAAACGTGTGTCCTCCTTCACAATGTCAATATATTTGGGTCAGTCCCAATTGGCCATTCGGTTGCTCTTTGTGAGGAATATGCAGACATAAAGAGAGTCATTGAGTTGTTGCAATATCACCAATACAATTGGGTCATCTGTGTTGACCTTAAAATGGTATGCTTCCTTCTTGGTCAGCAACGCGGATACACCAAGTATCCCTGTTATCTGTGCATGTGGGACAGCAGAGCTCATGAGGGAGGCATTGGGTGGAAAGTAATTGGCCTGCAAGATCCCGTTTCTTCACATGAAACTGGGTCTTATGAAGCAGTTCGTTAAAACCTTGCTGACTGAAGGAGAATGTTTCAAGTACCTAATGTTGACATTTCCTAGCCTGTCATTTGAAAAAATAAAGGCCAGTGTGTTTAATGGTCCACAGGTTCGGCAGCTCATCAAAGATGAACATTTCATCAGGACAATGTTAGAAAGAATGATTGTGTTAAATGTTAAAAAGAATTGTGTTAATGTTAAATGTTAAAAAGATTGTGTTAATGTTAAAAAGAATGATTGGTTATCATTCAAAGCCATTGTCAATGACTTTCTTCGAAACACACAAGCAAATAATTACACAGAAATTGTCCAGAAACTGTTTTGGAGAGCTACAAAATGCTTGGTTGTAATATGAGCATCAAGGTGCATTTCCTGCAATGCCATCTTTCTAACTTCATCAGTGCAGTCACTGATGAACAAGGTGAATGATTCCACCAAAATTTGAAGGTCATGGAAGGATGGTATCGGGGTGGATGGGATGTACATATGATGGCTGAATATTGTTGGAGCATCTGGCGGGATCGCCCTAACGCTGAACAATGCAGGAAAAGCTATAAGTGTAAATTTTTACTTTAACCGCTTACCTGATTAACTTTCAAATGTTTTACTGTGAAAAAAATGACATAGAGTAACAATAAATCCTTTGTTTGAACAAAATAAGTGTAAATAAACAGTACACTCAAGTTATTTCATTATTATTTTATTGTATGTAAAATGTGTATGTTTTTTGACAAAAGTGGAGGGTACCCTGTATCGTAAAAACTGGATGTGATAGCAAAAAACTGGGGTCACTTCTGGATTCACCACCCAAAAATTAGTAAAAAAACAAGTGTAAGATCTAACTCAACGAAAAATGTGTTCCCCTGTGTAGTTTGTCCCAATGCCACACAAAAATGAGCTTTTCAATTATTAGTTTGTGTCTGTGCCCAGTGTCTAACTTTAGTAGTCCCATATTATCATCTTGTTCATTGCTTTTTCTGAAATGCCATAACAATAGTGTGAACAGAATGATCTGCTTAGATATGTTGCCTGAAATATGTTTGTGTTTCCTCCTTAGAGCTGATTTAGGCTAAACAAACACTATGGGCATAAGCAGTTGTAAAATGTTTAACTTCTTCAGTGTTGGAAGAGGCAAGCACATGTTGTGGTGGGTTGTGTGTTTGTAGAGTGCAGCTGTAGTATCCTGCATGAGTTATGTGCGTGTTTTTCTGGTGAGTGATGTGGTATGAATATGTATATAGCAGACGCAGTGGATACAGCCATGCATTCTTCGTGAGGTTTCCTAGCAACCTGGCAAAATGTTTAGGAGAGCCTAATTTTTTTTTTGTATGGTAAACACAAATCTGTGCAATTTGTCTAATCAGGATCCTGGCAAAGGGGCTGAGAATGACCTAATTTGATGTATGTTTATTTCATGCAAAACCACAGCTTTTTTTTTCTTTAATGAACATAAAGATTTGATTCTCTGAAACTTTCCGCTTCCCAGACATTTCTAAGGCATTGTGGAACTAAAATAAACTCTTAAATCCCATAATGGAGCACGATTAACTATTCTGCGCAGCCCCAATTAATGATAAGACCAGCTCAGAAAGAACACAAATTATAGGACATTAGTTGATTACCATGGTAATTAACTTCTATTACACCCAAACGACACGGAGCACTTCATTAAGAGATTGTCGGCTCTCTGGCATGACTAGCAACGCCAGTGAACTATTAGCAATGTAATTCAGCAGAAGATAAACGACGTTTCTATTTACAGGACACCGTTTTTATTAGGATATCGTTGTCTTGGCGACAAATGTAGACTGTCCCAGCGGCCCTAGCTTGTTAAATATTTTGATATTTCATAGTAATCAACAGGCTTGGATTGTAACTGAGATCTGGTGCTAAGTAGCACAAATGCTCCAATACATGGTGGTGTCAAGTGTTCTACAATTATTGAGACAATTGCGCTAAACTTTTATAAAAAAAAGTGTAAACTCCCTAGAAATTTACAAACAAGTAGAAGAATAAATATAAGGTTGTCAAACCTTGCTGAAATTTAAAGAAGAAATGACATTATTACAAGAGGAAGAGGAAGACTGAGATAATTGCCCCAGCAGTGTTTCAGACTACTCTCTACTCTTTCTATTTTTAGTTTCATGTCATGTTTGTATTCTCAGGACATTCCCTCTTCTATGTGCTTTTTTACTGACATTGGGTTGTAAAACTTTTTTTATTATGAATATTTTTCATTGACTTTTAATTTTATTATTGTTTTTTTTTCCCTCTAATATCCCACCTGCTTTTATTGGTACAGTTAATGAAAGAAAAATATAACAGTTATTGAGTATTTCTAATGTAGTCAATTCTGAAAATCTGTGTGTCAACCTACTCACTAAATGTCAATTTGGGGCAGTTCAGAATTGATAAAAACTGGACCTGTCTACATGTGGCAGAATAAATGCAGAAGTTGCACCCAAGAGGATAAAATGCAGTAATTTTAGGAAAGGAATTAACACAATGATTTGTTAGTACAACTACATAAAGGAGAGACTAAGTTCTTTGAGGCAAATCCAAAACTGAGATGTTTTTCATTTTTGTTTTTACTGTTTCTGAGAACAACATCTGCATTTTTATTGTTTCCAGGATCCATGGATAGACGGTGAATGAGGACAGTATTTAGTGGCGCTGCAGTTTCCTTTGTACCGTTGTGAGGTTTTACTCTCTGGTAATAATCAGCCGGGGGTATTTTCGCATACAGTGTGCGGGACCTCCATTCAGAACCTTGTCCCTCGCCCTCCCAAATTCATAAATTCATCAAGTTTTTTCCCAGGATGTCGTTTTTGGCAGATGATCTCCGCACATGCCTCCTGCTAATGGAGCAGTGGCTGCCTGACCCCAGGAAATTCAGAGGCCAAATGAAAACAGAGAGCAGGGTTCAAGGCTGGGTCTGTGAACTGCAGATCTTTTAGGAAGGTCACAGGGGGGTCAGTGAGGCATTGTGTGATCTACACTCCATTTTACTTCCATCCTTTCATGTAAAAAAAAGCGAAAGGAGGTCATTTTCTAAGGCTCTCAGAAGGTGCCATGTGTGGGCTGTGCCTATCTTGAGAGCTGAAAATATATTAAAAATAGTCAATGCTAAAACATGTCACTGACAGACCTTCACTTAACCCCATCACTGGCACTCAGGACTCATCTCAGAGCCATTTCTGCGAAACGCATCAGTGGCTGTAAAATAACAATGTGTTTGTGTGTGTCATTAGTAAGTCAAAACAAAACAGATTTAAAAATTGATTCCTATATATTAAATGGAACTTGGAAATTAGAAACTCTCAGTCGTTATGGGATATGTTTGTCCATCAGTTAGTATTTCACATAAATTTAAATCTTGTAGAGATGTAAAGAATATTTTTGGAAAATTCATGCGACACAAAATAACAACACAATCTAGCAGAAGCAGTGATGCTGTACAATGTTCTTATATGAAAAATTGAAATTGCTGATGTGGTTTGACATGGTCAGGCCTAGGACAAGGGAATTCATTATATCAAGCTGAAACCCCTATAAGAGGAAATATGATTTTTTGTGGGTTCTGTATTAGCCTTTGCACTTTATTAACCTAGTGACATGCTCTGACCGTACAGATTTTAAGCAGGCTGACTATGAATGTATATGCGTTGCATGCTTTGTGTCCTTTCTAAACTAAATGTAAAGGCAAAAAATTGTTTTTTTATTTTGTACTGTTGTGTAAAGTCTTTACTTTTTTGTTTAAAAGTGTTACTTTTTTAATTCAGCTTTCTTTTTATTAATGCAATTTTTTATTGAAAGATTTTAAAAAACAAATGTACATAGAAAAATAAAAAAATTAAACACAAAACAGTGCAGACATAAAAAGAGAATATTAAAGCACTCTTGGTAAGGTAAAAACCCAATACAATATCAATGATAACAGCAGTACAGCTAGAAAGATAATATGTGGTGTTGAACAAAGCATGTTATCCAAATATTGAATAAGAGAATATCACATCTAACTCTAACGTAATGAGCATCTGTAGGTCAAAAATGTCCAGTGATTGCTGTATATTCATAGGTCTTGGGCCCCTGTAAAAACTAATTTGAACACATTTCCCCTACAGGTTGGTGGAGAGTCCCATAACAAGAATAACAGGGTATCACCAGTTTCAGTTATCAATAGACTAAATATATCTCCAGTAAAAGCATTACATATAAAACCATATAAATCAGCCCCAGCAAATAAAGAAGGGGATTTATACTAAACAACCATAAACAACATATACAACAGGAATAAGAAGTGAAAAATATGAACAAGATGATGAAACAAACAGGCGAGAACGTAAGATCTGGGTATACTCATATACGGAAAAAGAATGACAATTTATTACCATGACAATTTATTAAAGGAGAAGGAGGGTAACATGGTTTCCCTATAAAATAGGGGCAATCTGTGTAAATAATAATCCTTAGGTACTGGTATTAAGAATAGTATTGGTCCCATATGGACCATGTCTCGTGATGCTTTTGGAGGTCCAATTCTGAGGGAGGAGTTGCCGATTTCCACTTCAAAGTAATCAATGTGCTGCTGTCAATATATGCATAGAAAGCCTAATTTGTGGCTTGGAAAGACCTCTAATGGGTAGCCCCAGGGTATAAGTTAGTGGGTCCCCTCAGATCAGGATGGACATTAGCTGAGATAGAAGTCGATCGACTACTCCTCAAAACTGGGTAATCCGTGGACATAGCCATAAAAAATGAATTAATGTTCCCACTTCATTTCCACATTACCAGCATGGGTTGCTTACTGTGGGATAGATAGTTTGTAGTCTACCTGGGCTAAAATACCAATGTCAATCCCTGTAATATCTGGATGTTGCCTGACGTAAATGGCTAAAGGTTTAATACAAATAGCAAATAGCAGGGGGGAAAGTAGGCAACTTTAATGAGTACTATTTTTAGTTGAAATTACTGGTGACATTGCATGGGGCAATTTCACCTCTGCTGTGAGGGTAGGGTATAGCTTTTACGGTGCCCCTCGATACATCACAAGGTGCCCCTCGATACCTATAGCCTACAGGGTTTTCAGCATAAACGGCCAGCTTAACCTATCAAAGGCTTTTTTTTCTTTTGTTTCTAAACTAAGGAGGAGAGCCTCTTGCTCCATTCTGTTAACTGTGTCTACAAGGTCGATTGATCTTCTGGTATTATCTGCACCTTGGCAACCCTGGTTAAAACCCACTTGGAAATGATAGAGGGTAGAAAGGGGCCTAGGCAGGTGGCCAGGATCCTAGTGAAAAGTTTCAGATCTGAATTGAGTAGGGCTATGAGTCTATAACTAGCAGGGTTACAAGAATCTTTCCCAGGCTTTAAAATGATAGAAATGTAGGAGTAAAGCATAGTAAATGAAATTTCTGCTCCATCCAAAAACTTATTAAATAGATAGGTTATGTGTGGGACTAGCGTGGTGTGAAAAGCCCGCTGAGAGTCGTGGATCTTGGTATATAGGTTCATATAAAAATATAAAAAAGTTCACCAAAAATTCAGGAATTGTGTTCTGGGTCATATCTCATTGCACCCTGAGCATCCCATATGCCCCCCGGTATGGCTGCAGCTGCTTTTTCCCAGGCCTCCGGAGCATCCGCTTTTTTTCCCTTATCATAGTATCTCTGGCGGGTGTATAGCAGGACTTTCTCAATCTTGTCCAGATCAGTTTCCTTCAATTAGTTGCAAACTGCTTGTCATGCATGGAGAGACAGGAACTATGGTTTGCACGAAGGTGGTGTGAGCCCTGAGAAGGGCCATGGCGCAGAGTCTAAGCAATAACAAGGTTTCCTCCAGAGCCTCTAATGGTGAGGATGTTGCGACGCTGGTTACTGCCAGGTTGCGGTCCTTGGGCACACCAGGGTGGGCAAAACACAATACCAAATCACAACGCAGAAGGATAGTCAAAGAAAGCCAGGGTCAAGGCAGGCCGCAAGCAAGAGAGGTCAGGTCACATGCCAGGAGTCAATAGCCAGGGATCCAGGAGACAGTGACACAGAGCCCACTGTTAGCACAGGGAACACTGGAGACACTAGAAACAGCAGGAGGCACGGGAGAAGCAGGGATATCCACAAGCAGACAGGAACACTGGAACAGCACAGGGAAGTTGACTGGGAACCAACAGACTGGAAAACAAGGGGTTAACACAGGAGTTGGACACAGGAAACACTGGATTAGGCAACAGGTGTACAGGAACTAGCTCACAGAGCTAGGGGCTTGGTACTAGTGGAGACTTGTTGCACAAACACTTAGTGCAATGTGTGAGCTAGCTTAATAGTCATGGCTGGTCCAGAGGCTATTTTCTGATTGGCCAGTGGATTGGACAGAATTGATAAAGCTTGGAAACAATGGCAGGACCAGCGTCAGAACTGCCCGCATGCGCAGGAGTGAGGCGTCTGCGCTTTGGATGGGAAGAGGTAAGTGTGACACTGATATGACCTTATGTAGGGTAGGTACAGAGGGATTATCTGGTAATTCCAGCTCCAATTCTTTTAACTGTGTAGTGAGTTGATTTCTCTTAACTATTTTATCATTTTTGAGGCAGGGGGATTCTTTAATGCAGTACCCATGAAGGACAGCTTTACAAGCTTCCCAAAGAGAGGAAAATCTAGACATCTAGTTAACATTTTCTTGAAAACACTGGTCAAGCTCCATCTGTAATGCCATTTGGGTAGAGGAGTATTTGAAAAGATAGTCATTAAGTTTCCAATGGCATTTTCTGAAAGGGACTAAGCCAAGGTTAAGTCCAATACAAATGGGGGCATGATCAGACCATGTGATAGATCCGATGCGGGAGTTTGAGATGGCCCAAAGCTCTGGAAAATTAACAAAGAAATAGTCAATTCTTGTGTGGCTCTAATGTGGTTTATAAAAGAATGAGTATTCCCAATCATAAGGGGGCTGGATATGTCAGATGTCATATAAAGAAAATGTATGCAATAAGCTAAACCTGGAGGAAATGCAGAATGTGGGAGTTGGATGCACATCTGTCTTAATAGAGATACAGTCCACTGAGAGTGTATTGAATTGAGTTTTTTTGAAGGTGTGGTAAGTAAAAATCTCCTCCCACTATAGTGTATGTGTGAGGCAATGCATCACAGTTCTCCAGGATAGGCCTAGGGAAAGACAGTAGAGCTGAGTTAGGAGTATACACATTACACAGAATCACTTCAACAGATTCCAATCAGTCATAGCAGACATAGCGTCCTCCTGGATCTTTGATAGATTGGTAAGCATAAAAGGGACCCCTGAATGAACTAAAATAGCCAAACCAAGGGATTTTTTGCATCTAGTTGGGGCCGCAAATACTGTCAGATAATATCATTTGTCAAAATTAAAGGTATGTGAGTGGTCTGTGAGTTTCTTGGAGAAATACTAGGCCAGCATGATAACCCCTGCATTCTTGCAAAACCAGTCTGTGTTTGGATAGGGAATTAAGCCCCTGCACATTCAATGATATACATCTAGTCATGGTTCTGATAAATTGGTGGGTAAACTTCCAATTAAAATTCCTATGCACCAGTAAACTAATATACAACAGACAAGACTTCTCCCCTCTCTTCTCAGACATCTTCTAGCCAATGAGCATCCCATAGAGAAAGGTAACCAACATAACAAGCACAGGCAGAACAAAAATGAAGGAAAATACAATAGAGAACAGAAATATGAAGGGAGATCTCAGCGGGGATCATCTCAAAAGGCCCAGTCATTATTGTCCTTCTGGGTCACACCTCAGTCCTTTACAATAAGTTTTAATTAGATATATATAACAAAAAAGTCAGAATCCAACAATAAAACCTAACTTCTTAATTAAGCACATTAAACCTGGGAAAAGAAAATAGTACTTAACCGTATCCATTTTGAATTAGATTAAAAAAGAGAGGGGGGAAGAGGGTTTATACCCCTTCCCCTCATAAAGGCTCTGGTATAAGCAACTATTTGACCTTATCTTAAACCAACTACAGTTGACATTCAAAAATCCGGCAACCCCTGGTCCTAATGTGTGCTGGATTTTCGAAAATTCTGGATTTTTAAAAGGTATACTCACCTCCACACACAGGACAGCCTTCCTCTCACAGCACCATCTGGCACAGTTCTAGAGAGCAGGCAGCAGGGAAATCTCAAGCTCAGCTGTTTCTGGAGAACAGCCCCATCAAAACAAAGGTGGTTAAACAGTGTACTACAGTCTGTACTAAAAATGCGATCCGAAATTCATGCCGGAAAACTAAAGAATCCGGATTATCGGTGGCCGGATTTTCGATTGTCAACTGTAAAGGTTATGTTATGCTCACATCACCGTTAAAATCTGCGATTATATAGCAGAAACCAGTGAAACAGTATGAATATAAAAAAACACCATAAAGGTTACCATCCTAGAAGACAATCATATATATGTGTATCACAATCCATCACGAGGACAGTTTAGGGTGGAGAGCTGGAGCTTGGAGGATGATTGGAGCGTGTTGCCCATCTGTGCTCTGGAACTTGTTCCCAGAAATCTGGAAGAGGAGCAGAAGCTGATAGGAGGTCCCCACCTTGTATTGTAGGGCAGGAGATACCCTGGATGGCACAGAACTGTTGATTTTCCATCTTTCTTGGCTGTGAGACTAAATCGAAAACCCCATCGATATTGAATAGAGTTGTCCAGGACCAAGGCAAGCAGGTGTTGGAGGAGATGACATTGTTGTAATGTAATACATGATAAATTTGGAAAATGTTTGAGTGCTGCCCCGTCAAAATGAATAGATCCCATGTTACGAGCTGTGTGCATAAGTTATTCTTTCAGGTTGTAGTCATGAAAATAACATCCCTAAGTCTGGAAGGAGGGCCCAGAGGTCAGGAGGCTCTGTAAACATGGTCTAATTTATTTAGATTGGTAGCTGGATGCCCTATAATTTTGGTATAGATGGCTTGCAGTACTACTGGTAAGTCCGTTGCAGATATGGCCTCAGGCAGGCCTCTGACCCGGATGTTGTTGTGGCGATCGCAGCTATCCAAATCCTTCAGATACCGACACAGTTCTGGGTTTCTTGGGCGTGGACGCAATCCTGCAGTTGTAGCACAAGAAATTTTGTAGCTTGTAATTCCTCATCCACTTAATTCAGCTTTCTATTTGTCCTGAAAATGATGGTAAATCCCCTAACTAGAGGTGAGAGGAAATCTTCCAAGTTAGACAAATGTTCTAGTGACATTACCTTCGCAGCCTAGTGGGAATTCCCTTTGTTTCCTTTAATTTCCTGTTGTATTTCCAAGAAAGGAAATGAAGATAAATCTTCCAAGTGGGGTACAGACAACAACAAAAAACTTACCCTATTCTACTTATATTTTAATTAAATGTTTGGCTATGCATACATGGTGAAAGAAGTTGATTGTTGGTGGCACTGCTACACAACTAAAACAACCGACATTGTACAAACATTATTTTAGTTCTCCTTCTTTTCTCTTGCTTTTAAGGAATAGGTCAGCCCCTTAACGGGCTGTGACATTATCTTAAAGGACTAGCAGAGGAAGTGACATGAGGCAGGAACAAGTATTGTGATTGTGGAGAGGGGAGGACAACAGAGTTTTGTTTGGAGCGAAGTAGGATCAAACATGGAAAGGGTTGTCAGAAACTCCCCCACCTGGAGGTGTGTAGCTTGTTGTCCATGAGTGGAGGCTATAATGTACCTAGAGAGACTGAGAACAATTTCCAAAGGAGCACCCTGCTCTTGAAGTGGAACATTGTTTCTATATAAGAAATAAAATATCAAATTCAGGAGAATCCTGAACTCAAGTAATGAAACTAATTGGGCTCTATTTAGAAAACAGGGAGTCTGGCATTCAGCCAAACATTCCCTGGTGGGAATCAATTACTGCAAATGAAAGACATGGACCCTGAAGATTTACACATAGGAATGTTTGAGGGAATGTCTGATTCCCTTTTTTAGAGCCAATTGAGCTGCTTTTGGTTGTAGATATTTACACAAAAGAGAATCTATGTGCTTCTAGTTGGGTTGAATCCCTTGAAGCCTCCCCTTTACTACAAAGCCTGACTATGACATACATGGAAGAAGAGAACAACATATTTTATTGATAGAGGAAAATTTCAGGAGAACCTGGCCAGAAATACAATGGTTCTTTAAATGATAGGTTCCATGTTGAATTGTTATCCATTCACCTAAGAAGGTAGAAATCAGTTATAATTGATGGGATGGCCTATTATTATTATTTGTGTTATTATTATTATTATTATTATTATTATTATTAATAAACAGGATTTATATAGCGCCAACATATTATGCAGCGCTGTACATTAAATAGGGACTGCAAATGACAGACTAATACAGACAGTGATACAGGAGGAGAGGACCCTGCCCCAAAGAGCTTACAATCTAGTAGGTGGGGGAATTTCACACACAATAGGATGGGAGATATGTAGTGGTGGGAAGTAGTGATGGTTTTAAAAGACAGAAGAAGATGGGTAGGCAAGTTTAAAAAAATGGGTTTTGAGCGCTCTTTTAAATGACCAGAAAGTAGGAGCAAGCCGAATAGGATGAGGAAGACCATTCCAGAGAGTTGGGCAGCTCTAGGGAAGTCGTGTATCTGTGCATGTGATGAGGTTATGAGTGAGGAAGTCATTAGTAGGTCATTGGAGGAGCGGAGAGAGCGGCAGGGGGAGTATTTTTGTACCAAGTCAGAAATCTAAGTGGGACAATAACTGTGTAGGGATTTGAAGGTAAAGCACAGGAGCTTGAATTTGATTCTAAGGTGAAATGGAAGCCAATAGAGAGAACTACAAAGAGATGCAGCAGAAGAGGAGCCGAGGGAAGGATGGATGAGTCTGGCTGCAGCATTCATGATAGATTGTAGAGGAGAAAGTTGGGTTAGTGGAATACCAGAAAGAAGGATGTTACAGTAGTCCAGACGAGAGATGACAAGAGCATGTACAAGGAGTTTGGTGCTCTCAGGGGACAGGTAGGGGCAGATTTTGGAGATGTTGCGTAGGTGAAAGTGACAGGACCTGTAAATTTTCTGAATATGGAGGGTAAATGAGATGGCTGAGTCAAAGGTGACACCAAGACAACGTGCCTGAGGGGAGGGCCGAATAACAGTGTTGTTAATAGTTAGATATATGTCAGGGGGAGATTTGGAATTTGAGGGGGGGATGAAGATGAGTTTTGTTTTATCCAGGCTGAGTTTCAGGAATCGGTCAGACATCCATGATGAGATGGCTGACAGGCAGCATGAGACCTTATCCAAGACTGAGGAAGACAGTTCAGGGGTGGACAGATCGATTTGAGTGTCATCAGCATACAGATGGTACTGTAAGCCAAAGGAGGATATAAGACTACTGAGAGAGGAGGTGTACAGAGAAAAGAGAACGGTCCAAGAACTGACCCTTGGGGAACACCAACAGGGAGGAGAGTGGGTAAGGAGGAGTTTCCATTGAAAGAAACTTGAAAGGAGCGGTCAGACAGATAGAAAGCAAACCAAGAGTGAGCAGTATCACAGATACCAATGGAGCGCATGATTTGTATTAGAAGGGGGTGATCAACAGTGTCAAAAGCAGAGGAAAGATCAAGGAGAAGGAGCAGGGAAAAGTTGCCTTGAGACTTAGCTCTGATGAGGTCATTGGCCACTTTAGTAAGGGCTATTTCAGTGGAGTGGGCAGCTCTAAAACCAGACTTGAGGGGGTCAAGGAGTTGGTGCTCAGGTAATGGGTGAGTCTTTTGTAGTCAAGGCGTTCAAGAAGTTTGGAGACATATGGGAGAAGGGAGATTGGACGGTAGTTAGAGGGTAGGGAGGAGTCCAGTGAAGGTTTCTTTAGGATGGGGAGAATTATGGCATGTTTGAAAGCTGAGGGGTATTTACCAGTAGAAAGGGAGAGGTTGAATAGTTTGGTTAGGGCAGGGGCCAGGGTAGAGGAATGGGCACGGAGTAGATCAGAGGGAATTGGGTCAAGTGGACATGTAGTAGACTGAGATGATGAGAGAAGAGTTAAGACTTGGTCTACAGTAACAGGGCTGAGGGAGGCCAGTGATGATTTATAGGTGGAAGGAGTGGGTATGGTTGGAGTGGATCGGTGGGCAGAGACATCATGTCTGATTTTGTCTATTTTATCTCTAAAGTAGGTGGCAATGTCTTGGGCAGAGAAGGGTGTTGTGGGGGGAGCAGGTGTGGGGTCTAGGAGGGAGTCAAATGTAGAGAAGAGGTTGCATGGGTTGGATGCTTGAGAGTAAATGACATCGGAGAAATAATTTTGTTTGGTGACAGTGAGCTCTGTGTGTGCTATGTGTGTGGGGCCAGTGATGTGCTGTGTGAGTCCAAATGAGGAGGTAATGAAGAGCAGTTTGGCTGAGGAGGGAAGGTTGGGCTCATCCATTGCAACATTAAAATCACCAAGGATCAGGGTGGGCAGGTCATGGGAAAGAATGTGTGGGAGCCAGGATGCAAAGTTATCCACAAATTGGGATACTGGGCCAGGGGGGCGGTAGACAACAGCAACAAGGAGGGGTAAGGGGCTAAAGGGTCGGACAGAGTGGACTTCAAATGAAGTGAAAATGAGAGAGGGTGGGGTAGAAAGAACTCTGTATGTACAGTTAGGTGAGAGAAGGAGATCCACACAACCCCCAACTTTGTTGCCAGGTCTAGGGGTATGTGTAAAGTGCAGGCCTTCTTAGGAGAGAGCAGCAGCAGAGGCAGAGTCGGAGGAGGAAAGCCAAGTTTCAGTGAGAGCAAGAAAGTTGAGAGACTTAGAAAGGAGAAGGTTGTGTATGGAGGTTAATTTGTTGCCAACAGATCTGGCATTCCATAGACTGCCAGAGAGAGGGGATAAGGACTTATGGGTAGGGTGAATGGGGATGAGGTTAGGAGAAGGGAATGTCTTACTGAGAGTGAATGGAAAGTTGAGGCTGTGTGGGGGACCAGGGTTGGGTGGGATGTCACCAGAGAGTATCAGTAAAGTAAAAAGGTGTAGGAGCACAGACAGAGAAATAAGGAGAGTAAAGGAGCAGAGAGACAATGAGTTATCAGACCGGGGAGTACAGGGAGTAGTGCCAGGAAAGAGGGAGCAGGATGAATAATACATTTTTACAGATAATTGGGACAATAAACAATGTGGCAAACTGAAGTCCAAGAGAAGCAGTCCAATAATATGGGTTCAAATGAGGCTTGTAAAGTTGCTGAGTATGGCTTGAGCAGAAAGTTCTGAGTAGTAAAGAGAAAGAGAAGAGAAACGTATGGCTTCTCATAACCTGGACATTACATTTCCATGTTTTGGGCCACCTTACCGCCTTCTAACAAGTGGTCAGAGCACCCATGATAGAAATAGGGGAAAATAAATTGTCAGAGATTTTCAGCCAGACCAGGCAAGTATTATGTGCACTTACCATTCTTGGTTCACTGGCTTGGAAGATAAGACTTGATCTGGTACGTCTAAGAGCCTTGGCAAATTAAGAACCTCCTCCAAGAAAAACAGAACTTGATCTTTCCTGTCAATCCTTACCACTAAATAGTGGTGAACCAAGCCAGTCAGCAGATCATAAGCCCAAGCAATTCTTATCATGTGTGCCCATCCATTACTGTCTATGGTCAGCTTATTGCAATTACAAACAAGCCCTCACTCTGCACTTATGTAAGCCCCCAGAAGATGCAAGGCTACAAATGTGTTAAAACTAGTGGAGAGTTATAGAGATTATGTTAGTTGGAGAGATCTGTCAAAGCCTGGGAAATTTCTGAGACTAGTCTAGGAAAAACATGATTAATTATCCTTAGTCTGGAGGAAAAACTGCCAAAAATCCATGTTCCCTATTTCTGCAACTATAGCAACAGCACATTTGTTGACAGGATTTCACAGAATCCTAACTCTCCCCCTTCAGTAGGCTGCCTAACAGTGTGCACAGCGCTTGAAGTCAGATTACAGTCAGCCCATTACATGGAATTTGGTATTCCTTCTGGTGTTTGCTGCAAAAGAGTTTTATTATAATACCTACAGTTTTGCAGAATTGCACTTTTCATAGATCATGAAGTAGATGCTGCAATATATTTCATATTTTTCAGGTGGAGGCACAACTGTAAATTGTTTTTTTTTTCATTTTTGCAACCTGCCACCACAGTCCAGCTTCCTTCAGAAATCGAGATGGTGGCACCTAGGGACTTTACACTTTTTTTCTAAATTTTCTAATAATGATACATTTCCGTATTCCGTTTTAGTTGAAATGTTGCTTCCTGCACACTGCCTCACTGCAGATACTTGACATCTCACGGGAACGTGTTGAGTTTGTTATCATCACTATCCTAGACATGTGCAAGCTTTCAGTGAAGTGGGTGCCCAAATGTTTATACAGTGATCAGAAGAGGGAAGGAGTTGAAGCATCCAAAGCAATTTTGGCCCATTTTGAAGCTGCAAAGGACTTTTTGGCTAGGTTGCTGACTGAGGATGAAACCTGGCTCCACATTTATGATCTAAAACCAAGGAATAGTCAAAGGAATCGCGCCACAGCGAGTCCCTGGGGCCGAAAAAGTTCCGAACCCAGAAATTAGACAAAAAACTCATGGCATCCGTTTTCTGGGACAAAGACGGTATTCTGTTGGTCTACCTACCTCAGGGCTCTAGTATCACCGGACAGTATTATGCTAACCTCCTGGACCAGCTGAAGGAACGCCGCGGAAAGTTGACCAAAGGGATCCTTTTTTTGCACCTGCGCACATGTCCAACGTTGTGGCTGCCAAATTGAACACCCTGGGTTTCCAATTGGTCCACCATCCCCCCTACTTACCAGACCTGGCCCCTTCGGACTATTATCTGTTCCTGAATTTGAAGAAACACCTGAAGGGGCAACATTTTGAGGACATTTCTGACGTCAAAGATGCTGCTGAGAGCTGGTTTGCGGCCCAACCAAAGGACTTTTATTTGGACGGTCTAGAAAAGCTATGTTGAATAAATGTGTTATTTCATAACTCTGGCTCTCTTCTTTCTGGGCAAAGCCAGGAACTTCTCAGCACACCCTCGTAATAGAAAAGCATAAGCATAATAGCATAATAAAAGGTAAGACTTTGAAAAAAAGGTTGTTGGTGCATAGACTTACTGTATATTTATTCCTGCTTAGGTAGACAAGCACTTTATCCACCATATCTGACATAAAAATGTTTTCATCCATCCTTGAGTACTAAATGAAGAAAAGCTATTTCACTTTTGTCACTGGATAATGAAAGTCCCTTGACCATAAATAAACTTCAGCACTTACCTTTTATGACATGATGTTGTTTTGTTAAATATTCAATCAGAAATTACTGTCAAAAAACTGGTGGGTTACACTGTAGGAAAGCTTGCTACATTTGCTACAAAATAATTGCAACTTTTTTACTTAAGGAAAAGCTAAGCGCTAAAGTTAGAGTATACACTAAAGCACTTACTGCAGTAATTTATTCAAATTATACAAATCTTGCTTATTAAAGGGTGTAGTGAAAAAGTTAATTTCCGTTTGATCAGAATCCCCAAGTACACATACCATTACTCCACCCATCACTGTGCATAAAACAATACATCCAATTGGACATCCAATTAGATATGCTTGCTGATTTCCATGCAATTCAATAACTTATTGGCAGATTGCACAATGAAAAGTTCCTTTCTTAAAGAGATCAGGTGTGGAATATGCTCATCAGTTGTTTTCTTTGCATTGAAAGAGGTGAGCACATCTAAAGGGAAGCCAGATTTCTTTGAGATAATGCAGGGTTGTGAAGGAAAGGGAGAATATGATGACAGCAATTCAGGCTGTCATACAATTCATACAAATTCAGGGATATGGAAAAAGTGTTGCCAAATTAGGAAAGGGTGTAAGGAAAGCAAGATATAGAGTTTTTGCCACAGTACATAATATTTCTTGCAAATGAAAACTTAATTCATTAAAGTATATTAAGCAGTGTTGCTGTATAGTATTTGTATTTTTTGAGTGACATCACCAGTCACCTAATGAGTGGTTTACTGGAATTTTTGTGAGCAATGTGTAATAAATAGCTTGATTGGAGAAAGGGGCAGGATTAGTAATTTAACAGCCCCAACCAAAATGTAGACTCAAAATGAATATAGACAAAAGAGTGTTGTGTTTTGGAGAAAACTATTTAAAAGATAATTAGTTAATTGAAGAGTGATTCCACCTCTCATAGCAATGTGTCAGCTTCTATTAGGCACTCAGTAACATTAGGCTGGATTACCCATGAGTTCCCTGGTAATTATTCATTTAACAGACTCTGACTCTGGCTTCTCCGAGCAGCCCCTTACCCAGTGCTGCTGGGATCATTAACAAATTCTCAATCATTGGTCCTTGGGCTCTATCTGCAGACTGCCACATCTAATGTCCACTTAGAAAAGGCAATAAAAACAATTTGCTGATTATCGATTTATGCTGAAAAAGAATCTAACAGGCGTAGAGAGCAGGAAGGTCACAGAGTTATGGCACATGCCATCACTCACTATCATGGTAGTTTTCAGCTCTTGGACTGCACACTGAGATCATGGATTCTGGACAAATGACTTCAAATCATGCAGAAAATGATGAGTAAACTGAATGATCTCTGTTTAATGACAGTTGAATAATTTCAAAAAAATCACACATTCACTGTTCTTTTTCATATCTAGTTCCATTTTATGCACATCTGGATTTTTGGTTCTTCAACTGAAAAATTCAGTATCAGCAACATTTGTCAAGTTTATCATAAAGCAAAGATTCCTTAGCTGAGCAGCAAATTTTTTTGCATTGTTTTTACTTTTGTTGAATTTCTTTTATTCCCTTATAGGACACCACTTTTACTCCCCTAACTTGATGCAACTTTGCTGTTTTTTGTTGCCCTGGAAATCAGCACTTTAGTCTTAAAATGTGCTGTAAGTACCCTAGAGTGGTGGTATGATAATATGGCAATATAATTTGTTTACATCATTGCAAAAAGGTCATTTGCTTAATGCTTGATAACAGAAACAATCATCATAAAAAAAGAGAATAACACAATTTTAAACAAAAACGTAAAAACTGGAAATATGAAGCAGAGTGCTGAGTAATACTTATAATCTGTAGAGTAGAGTTTTTCAGGACAGGAGAGTCAGTAGAAAGAGCAAAGTCCTCCAGCCTTCAGAGCTTTGCTGGAGAGGATAATTATATAGCAGAAAGAGCAGAGTCCTCTAGCAGTGTGGAGCATTTCTGGAGGAGAGAATTATATAGAAGAAAGAATATTGTCCTCCAACAGTAAAGAGCATTTTAGTATAGGACAGACAGGAAGGAGCAAATTGCACTGAGTATTTGAGAAAGAAAAGTTTAATAATGTAAGGAGCTGAGTCCTCCAGCAGCAAAATGTTTCCATAAAGAGGATTTAAATAGTGGAAGAAACAGTGTGCTGAGCAGTGCAGCATCTTTCTTGAGAGCACAATGTTGATCTTGAAGGTAAAGGGTCAGGTTCCCATAACACATAACACAGTGTGTTGCTTTGTTGCTTGTCTTGTGGTACAGTATAGAGATATGATCCTCAATCTCTTTTTCTAGCAAAAATATGTTTGCAGTCGCGGAGATGCTTTCAGTCTTGCATACGGCATTAAGAAAAGGAGAGGCCTACTGGGCAATTTTCTCAACTCAGCTTGATAATACCTCTCTTGTACAACCCACTGCTGCCTTCCTTTTCATTCATGGGTGCATGTAGGAGGCTGATAGCGACTTTCTGGTATTATCACTGCTCAGCATGGACATTCCTTAGTATTTGCAGATGGTAACGACTCCAGATAAGACACAATTTAGAAAAATCCTTTCTGTCTCCTTGCCCAGCCCAGGATTTAGGTAATAATAATTTAAAATATCTTCTGTAGAACACACAGAATATGGGGATTTATAACCATGGCTGGCACAAATGTGAGACAACTATCTAACCAATAATCATGTGTAAAAAAGTAAACATACATACCTGCTCATTACATATGCAACCACATGGTAATGTTGCATAGTGGATCAAGTATGATGTCAATGATACAATGAACTCCCTGTAAGGGAGTCCACACTCAGGGAGATACTCTCCTGTGAACTATAGAAAGGAAGATGTCTTTTTATTTTGGCATTGAGCCCAATATTGCACATTTTGAATTTTCATTGAACGGCTATAACTAGAGATAAGCGAATCGAAGCTGACGAAGTGGAATTTTATCCGAATTTCAGGAAAAATTAGATGCACAGCGAATCCAAATTTCCTCGCGAATCATGGTAACGCATCACAATTTTTTCTAAAATGGCGGCTACACGTGTGAGGACATGGGGCAAGGAACTCTGGGAATGCGGGATGACCCATAATGCCATGCATGCAGCCAATCAGCAGCAGCCAGCCCTGTGATGTCACAACCCTATAAATAGCCTCAACCATCTTGGATTAAGACATTTTACAGCGTTTTGAGTGCAGGGAGAGACGTGTGCAGGCGCTAGGGAGAGTGATAGGAAAAACCTAATAGGATAGGAAAAACTCAAAAAACGATTTATAAGTGCAGGGAAAGGATAGGGAGGAATCATTTCACAGCATCCTAGTGCAGTGAGAGACGTCAGGAGGCACTAGTGACAGTGCTAGAAAAGCGATTTACAAGTGCAGGGAAAGATTATTTGGGGATCCAAATAGCCATTATACAGCTCTGTCATTCCAGCAATTTATAAATCCAGAAAAAAAAAACGCAGTTCTCTGTTGCAGTTTTTTGGGTGAAAGCGTTTAGTGACGTATTTTAGTACAAAAATAAAAATATATTCTCAGTTCACTTCTGCAGTTATATGTGGTGAAAGCATTTAGTGACATATTTGAGTACAAAAAGAAAAATATATACGCACTTCACTGTTGCAGTTATTTGTGGTAAAGTGTTTAGTGGCCTATTTCAGTACAAAAATAAAAATATATACGGACTTCACTGTTGCAGTTATATGTGGTGAAAGCGTTTAGTGACGTATTTGAGTACAAAAAGAAAAAAATATATTCTCAGTTCACTGTTGCAGTTATTTGTGATGAAAGCGTTTAGTGACCTATTTTCCTTCCTTCTTACAGATCAGAAGAAGGGTCAAATAAATAGTGATGTTATCCAGGCCAAAAAGGCAAAAAAGTGGCCCAGTTATGGAGTGTGGAGGGTGGGAGAAAAGCTTGAGAAGTCCACAGAGTGGCACAATGACATAGTGGTGAGGTGGAAACAATATCAGGAGGAGGTTAACATGTCCATATGTAGAATATATGGGCAGAGGTTGAAGCGTGACCAGGGTGCCAATGTTGGCACCATGGCCCTGCATCAACATATGCAGCGTCACAGCGTCACACACTTCACTGTTGCAGTTATTTGTGGTGAAAGAGTTTAGTGGCCTATTTCAGTACAAAAAGAAAAATATATACGCACTTCACTGTTGCAGTTATTTGTGGTGAAAACGTTTAGTGGCCTATTTCAGTACACAAAGAAAAATATATACGCACTTCACTGTTGCAGTTATATGTGATGAAAGCGTTTAGTGACGTATTTCAGTACAAAAAGAAAAACATATTCTCAGTTCACTTCTGCAGTTATATGTGTTGAAAACGTTTAGTGACGTATTTGAGTATCAGGAGGAGGCCACATAGTGACACAATGACAGAGTCCGGAGGTGGCGGCAGCAGCAGCATCAGGCGGAGACCACAGAGTGGCACAATGACAGAGCCTGGAGGTGGTGGCAGCATTAGGAGGCTGCAGAGTGGCACAATGACAGAGTCTAGGGGTGGCCGCGGCAGCAGCATCAGGAGGATACCACAGAATGGCAAGGTGACATAGTGTGGAGATAGCAGCAGCAGCATCAGGAGACCACAGAGTGGCAAGGTGGAGATGGCAGCAGCAGCATCAGGAGACCACAGAGTGGCAAGGTGACATAGTGTGGAGATGGCAGCAGCAGCATCAGGAGACCACAAAGTGACCCGGTGACAGAGTGGGGCGGTGGGTGGCAATACCAGTACCCGCTGACGAAGATGGGTGAAAGAAGGAGCACATAGCATCCGATGTGTGGAATCAGGTGGGTGGCCTCTTTTGTCAAGGTTTGGGTGAGGCAGCATGGATCATCTAATCAGATGCATCAGGCATTGGTGGGTGGAACTCCTGGCTGATCCACTCCTGATTCATCTTGACAAAGGTCAGTCTCTCCACATTTTGGGTGGACGGGCCAGTTCTTCTTGGGGTAACTATGGCCCCCGCCGCACTAAACACCCGCTCTGATGCCACACTACTGGCCAGGCAGGACAGCTTTTCCAGGGAAAACTCGGCCAGTTGTGGCCACAAATCCAATTTGGCTGCCCAGCAGTCCAGCGGATCTTTAATGACGTCTGGCAGGGTGCACTCCAAGTATGCCACCACCTGCTGGTTCAGGTTCTGCTTTATGTCTAGCAGCTGGTGAGTAGTTTCTTCACTATGTGGGTGAAGAAAACTGCTCATCAGCGACTCCAGACTCAGGCTGCTGCTGATGGAGCTGGTACTGCTCCTGCCACCCGACCCCTCCCCAGCAGCCATGGCAGTGGAATGTAAGTGCAGAGAGCCCCCTCAGTCAGACCTGCGAGAGGATGGACGATGGCGCAGATAGGCAGCAGCCAACTGACCACATAGGATGGCTCTGTAATAGTTCAGTTTGTCCTCCCTCTCAGCGGGTGTAAAAAGGCCCCCATTTTGGACCGGTATCGAGGATCCAACATGTGTTGGGGGATGCCGTTCTGCCGCTGCAGCTCAAGGAGGGTGTGCTTTGCGATGTACGAGATGAGTGGAAAACTTCAGGAACCTCCTGACAACCAGACTGAAGATGTGTGCCATGCAGGGTGCATGGCTCAGCCTTCCTTGACGCAGCGCTGACACCATGTTCTTCCTATTGTCGGTCACCATGGTTCCGATTTTGAGTTGTCGCAGAGAAAGCCAGGATTCGATTTCTTGATGAAGCACACAGAGCAGTTCCTTCCCTGTGTGACTCCGTTCACCCAGACAAACCAGGTGCAGAACAGCGTGACACCGCCGTTCCCTGCACATGTGGTATGTTGGAGGGGCACTGTGAATTGTCCCTGCAGTGGAGGCTGAGGAGACGGTGGAGGATGAAGAGGCAGAGGCGGACGTTGTCGCAGGACCAGGGGTGTGAGAATGTGGAGGCGGAAGCTCCACCTCAGCTCGAAACATGCCATCAGTTCTCTGAAAGGTGCTGAGTCCACCACTTGGAAAGGGAGGCACTGCAGCACCAGCAACTTGGACAGCAGCACATTCAGCTTCTGCGCCGTTGGTGTGCACGCATACGGTTGTCTCTTGGCAATCGCTTCGGTGATCGATTGCTGACGGAATGACTGACGAGGAGTAGGAGGAGGAGGAGCAAGGTCCTCAGGACCAGCAGATAATGGAAATGACATACAGCTCCCTTCGGCTGAGATGGTGGAGCCTTGACTGCCTGAAACCCGTTGCGTGCCACTGGGCGATGCAGCGGTTGCTGCGGCAGGCTGGACCACCACTTCGGAGCCACGGTTCTCCCAGGCCACTTTATGGTGACGCTGCATATGTTGACGCAGGGCTGTGGTGCCATTATTGGCACCCTGGCCACGCTTCACCCTCTGCCCACATATTCTGCATATGGCCATGTTAACCTCCTCCGGCGGCTTAACAAAAAACCTCCACACCAACACTCCGCACTGACTGCTACTGCTGCTGCCTCCGTGAACCCCTGCACCACTACTACCCGGGCAGGTAGGCTGCTGCGAAGCAGGTGGTCTACCCCGGGCACGTTTGGCTCCCGACCTCCCACTGCTGCCACCCTGCTGACTCCCAGCCATGCTACCACCTTGCTGGCTCAGCCGCTGCCTCACGGGCAAGCTGCCACCCTCTTCTCCTGATGATGATGAAGCCCTGTCTTCACCTGGCTCCCAAGTTAGCAATAGCTGCTAACTGTCCTCTACTAGTTCGTCCTCTCTGTATAGTGGAGCTGAGCCCACAGCGTACAATACTTCTGTGGCTGAGGGAACAGCAAAGGACAGAGGAAGGTTGAGGACAGGTGAGGGCACAGGGCCTGCTCCCGGGCCATGCCAACTAAGGGTTGTGTCTGACGAACCTACCGACTGTTGGCTGGGGGTGTCTGATGTCACTTGGGATGAAGTGGATGACTGAGTTAACCAATCAAAAACCGCTGGGTTGCTGGTTAAGACACGACCGCTAGATGACACCGGGAGCTCAGGCCTCTCGCTGCGACTCCTGCTGACACGCCCCTTTCTCTGCTGCGACCTCTGCCTGCACCAGAAACATTTAGGCCTCTGCCACTCCTCTGTGTCATTGTGCCACTCTGTAGCCTCCTGATGCTGCTGCTACCTCCAGACTCTGTCATTGTGCCTCTATGTGGCCTCCTCCTGATACTCAAATATGTCACTAAATGCTTTCACCACATATAACTGCAACAGTGAACTGCGTATAAATTTTTCCTTTTGTACTGAAATAGGCCACGAAACGCTTTCAATAAAAATAACTGCAAAAGTGAACTGAGAATATATTTTTCCTTTTGTACTGAAATACGTCACTAAACGCTTTGACCACATATAACTGCAGAAGTGAACTGAGAATATATTTTTCTTTTTGTGCTGAAATAGACCACTAAAGGCTTTCACCACAAATAACTGCAACAGTGAACTGCATATATATTTTTCTTTTTGTACTCAAAGACGTCACTAAACACTTTCACCACATATAACTGCAGAAGTGAACTGAGACTATAATTTTCTTTTTGTACTGAAATACGTCACTAAACCCTTTCACCACATATAACTGCAACAGTGAAGTAGTAGTAGTAGTAAACAGGATTTATATAGCGCCAACATATTACTCAGTGCTGTACATTAAATAGGGGTTGCAAATGACAGACAAATACAGACAGTGACACAGAAGGAGAGGACCCTGCCCCAAAGAGCTTACAATCTAGGAGGTGGGGGATGTAGCCAACATGTTGCTGCTGCCTTCCAACTAACCACTGACCTACTGAAAATCAAACAGTGGGTCTAGCTCAATGTAACAAAACTTACTTGTCAGGTCCATTCCAGCAGCATTCAAACTTGTCAAAGATGCAGTCGTTTTCATATAAGGAGCACAATTTACTCCTGAGGTATTCATGTACATGATATGTTTCCACAGGTGCGTATATATTTTTCTTTTTGTACTGAAATAGGCCACTAATCGTTTTCACCACAAATAACTGTAACAGTGAAGTGCGTATATAATTTTCTTTTTGTACTGAAATAGGCCACTAAACGCTTTCACCACAAATAACTGCAACAGTGAAGTGTGTATATATTTTTCTTTTTGTACTGAAATAGGCCACTAAACGCTTTCACCACAAATAACTGCAACAGTGAAGTGCGTTACGCTGTGACGCTGCATATGTTGATGCAGGGCCATGGTGCCAACATTGGCACCCTGGCCACGCTTCACCCTCTACCCACATATTCTACATATGGACATGTTAACCTCCTCCTGATATTGCTTCCACCTCACCACTATGTCATTGTTTCACTCCTTGGACTTCTCAAGCTGTTCTCCCACCCTCCCCACTCCATGACTGTGCCACTTTTTTGCCCTTTTGGCCTGGATGACATCACTATTTATTTGACTACTCTTCTGATCTGTCAGAAGGAAGGAAAAAAGAGACGCACAACGGATCCTGTCTGTGTAGAAGCTATAAGGCCTGTATGGTCCCATCAGAATTGGCTTTTGGTAGCCAAAGCAGGAGTGGGTACAAAACACAGAAGACATGCAAATATTCCATTCACGTGTCATCTCCATTTTGGATCCACTCCTGTTTTTTTTGGCATTAGCAATACTGATGGATTATTGAGCAAATGCTGATTGAGTGAAGGCAGATGCTCCACAGACAGGATCTGTTTTTTGTGGGTTATTTTTCTGATGGATCAGAGGAAGGGCAAAATAATCAGTGACGTCAATACAAACTTACTGCTGACACCCTGTCCACTCTGTCTGGGGGGCTCTACTTGTATAAGCGGTTAATAGAACAGGTTCTGTAGACATCTATGTGGAATCAGCTGACGAGGGTGTAAAAGGAGTGCGCTTCTTTTTGACGCTAACATAGACCTGTAAGGCTGAGTTCATACTTGAGTTATTTGGTCAGGTTTGGCCCCATGACTGCTTAAATAGGTGAAGTGTACAGTGATTCTGATAGCGACGCCTGTCATCTGCATGTCATACTGACTCAGTATTATTTCACTACCACAGCAAACGCCCAAGGCTCACTATCAAGGCTCCCTACAGCCCGGAAATAGCCGTTTTTTAACACAATTCGCCGCAAATAAATTCAGATCAAAGCAAATCTTTTCGAAAAATTCGGCGAACCAGCCCAATTAAATTTTTGAGGTATTCGCTCATCTCTAGCTATAACGTCTATAATGTAGAATACATGGTTTACATAAACTATTGAGATTTTACCCTGACACTGCTATGATGACCAAAATATATTGGCTCATATAAAAAATTATGCAGAAAAAAATGAAATCAGGCATAATATTATTAAGATAATATGAAATTATAGCTAGTC
Organism: Pyxicephalus adspersus; assembly: GCF_032062135.1. NCBI lineage: Eukaryota > Metazoa > Chordata > Amphibia > Anura > Pyxicephalidae > Pyxicephalus > Pyxicephalus adspersus. Next base: position 46,336,511 of record NC_092871.1, read on the forward strand.
TGCAGGAAGTGATGGGAATCACATTACCCCTAAATAGAAAATACATTTAGTATTTTTCAGTGGTTTGATAAATAGAGCATTTTTAATGTTTCTTTCTGTATCTGATTTTTAACTTTTACCGAGGACCAGCATGTAGAGGGTTACAGACACTCAGCTACCAAATGTCATTTTCCCAGTAGGAAAACAAGCCCAAAATAGCCTGGCACAGGAGAGGATGGCAATGACACACAGACGGGAGGATGTGTTTGTGCCCGCCACTATAGATGCTTGAACACTTAGTGCAGTGGAGAGAGAGCGCGAGGGGCTGGGAGAGTATAATGCACACTGAACCATTCAGAAGTAAAAGTAGACGGCGGATGGTCTAAGTGCGACCACTGCCGCCATTCCAGCATACCCTCTCTTGCTAATTCATATTGACAGCGGCTTTCAAAACACGCAGACTTGTTTACAATAGCGAACAGGAACATCATGTATTTCTCCCCAACGCTCATTTTCAGGGACATTGCGGATTAACTCCTGTAGGAACGTTTAACATTTTCACTGCTGTAATTGAAAAATTATGTTGCTGCTGTTGTTACACTAAGTGATGGTGGATGCAGTAACGGATGGAGCTAGCAATAGGCCCCTGTGCAGAACTGACTTGAGACAGCACAAAATGTAGTTGTACTGCAGTTGAAACAAGCGGTTTATGCAAGAAAATTTGCAAACATTTTGCACCTGAAGAATTTCAGGTGCAATGAAGAGTTTTCCATTAAGGAATAGTAAAAAAAAAGGGGCTTGTTGGAAAACATGCAAAACACCAGCAAGACGTTATTTCTGTTAGAAGTGGGGGTTCCATCTTCTGAGGTCCCTACTTTTCCACAACACATTATTTCTTCCATTTATTTATATTTTATTTATTTATTTTTGTTACAAATATTATTAAAAGGCTTTTTTCTAGCATGTTACATGAATCTGTGCCATGGTTTGAATGAAGATCTAATATTTGTCTGTATATATATATATATATATATATATATATATATATATATGATTTATTTACAGAAAAGATCAACAATTTCCATGGGTTTTACATGCCTCTCCACATGACTGTATAGTAAAGCAATCATCTGATTTTATTCATTTGTGTATATAATATATATATATATATATATATATATATATATATCACAACATCTCTGATACTTGCTACTGTCCCCATCAGAAGGTAAACCTTTTTGTTCTAATAATAGATGCCATTGCTGACCTCCACCTGAAAGGCAAATTGTATGGCTGTTATAACACTCTCACTGTTCTAGAAGAAGTATACACATCAGGTAAGCAGAAAAAAATCAGAGCTATTTTAAAACACCTAGGGGCCCTGCAGATAGGAGTGTATTATTTAATTTAGGTTCAGGCACATAAACTTGCCAGCCTGTCTTGAATTTTAGCTGATGTGCACAGTATAGAAATAATTTAAAATAAAGGAAAACACATGAAAAAAATGTAAATAGGCCTAGTGTAACTTTTGTGTCTAGAGTTTCCCTTTTGAGCTTCAGATAATTAAAAAACAAATTGTAGATGGATACCATATTATTAGACTGAGTGAGCCCTCTTTGCTGTGTGGGTTTGTGAATTGTCATTAACTGAAATAATTTTGAGAAATCCCTTGTTGTTTTTTTATTATTATATTTGGCTCTCAGTGTCACTAATCACATATTAAGCACTGGGCAAGCAGGTTAAAATCACCTGGATCACTTTTTATTTACAATGCATTATTACCCAAATGCTTAATGCAATATGTACTTTACTCAGAAACTGCCCTGGAGATATGTGTTCCATTAAATGAGAACCCTTATAGGAATATACAGAATATCAACAATGCGCAATACATCAATGCACTGTGGAGCCCTGGCAGCAAATCTGAAAGACCTTTCCTATTGAGGCTAGGACAGACTGGCATCAAAGCCTTTCTTACTTTACCCTCTGGTAGAGAAGCATTTTGAAGATTGCCACTTTAATAATAATTTCCATCATCCCTTGTACATCGGCTAAAATTTTATTTGTGTAGTAGAGCGATTTGACAAAGTGATCCAATCTTTTAGTCATAGTATTGCAAGCTTTTTCTTTATTATCATTAACTTTTGTAGTGCTGATCGGCAAAGAACTGGGCAGGGGGACACAATCAGTTAAGGTAGGTGTTGGGCTAAAAGGCAATGATAATGTTGCAGGCACAGAAAATGGTGGTCCTATTTAAAGCAGTTTAAATAGAGGACAATTAAATAAGACAAGAGGCACTTGTAAAAAAAATATTTTTTCCAGTAGCAGACATTGGAACTGCTTGAATGTAGTTTCGTCATTTTTCTGTTGCTGCTATTATACATCCATCTCTGAGGGCTGAATTATAAAATGATCTTTTGCTGTACACCTCCCTTCTCCTCTGCATCTTGTTTCCTGCATCTCAGCCATTTCCTGATCAAAGCCCCCCGTCTCTGCGACCAGCTCACAAAAGACTTCTTATTTCCTTCCCAAGAAAAAAAAAGCGCTGTTTGTGGTGTCTGCTACTGCCGGCGGCCCTACCAGTGCCCTGTCGATGAGAAAAAAAAGAAAAAGAAAACTACCTACAATTTTTTTTTCCATCAGGGAAAAACATAACATGGCTGAACAACAGAAGAATGTGGCTCTGAGTCCCTGCCAAGCTCATCCGTTTATATTTCTTTTACTAATAGCATAGGCTGAAATGCTGCCAGGCTGGAACTGTGTGCCCACAGCTGCTTTCTGTCAATCTACCAGGGTGCCACCTTCCACTCAGTCATTTATTAATCCCATCCTGAGTGTGGATGGGTGTGATGAGATTGCACAGGACAGCATTGTGCATCCGGGCGAGTACATGGTAATACAGAGCCACGGAGTACCCCTGCTGTGGCAACAGCGTTTGACAGGAAGGCATGCTAGGAATAAAATCTTTTCTCCCCGCTGGAAAACAAAACAGACACATTTATTTTGAAGCAAGTGGTGGGAGCGCCATTTGACACGCTGTTAGTTTACATGACACTTGGCTCCTGCTGATGATGGCATTATCCACTGGCTTTCCTTTTTACACCATACTGAAAAAAAGTTATTTGCGTTTTTCACATTTTCTTTGTTTTCCTAAAAGGGAGCTTGGAAAAGTCTATGTTTCGGTCAAAATTGTTTAGAGGTTTAATTCACAGTTTAAATATGTGATAATAAGTCTTTGCAGTTTTCCCTAGTGACTAATCTGCGCATCCCTATCGATCAAGTAATCAATGTCATAAGGGTTCAATAGATTTCCATAAATAGTTCTTTTGCAGCTACAAAAAAAATTATGCATAGTATCCGTATACATTTTGTAAGCAATTATCTTGATCTTGCTTTGAAACTTTGCAAATTAATTGGAAGAGGTCAGTTATTTCAATGTAATTGGAGAATGTGGTATAATGAATTGTTTTACTATATTATACATACTGAACCACATAACAAAATCATATCTATGATATCCTAAATCTGTGGACAAAGCGAAATTCCAACTTTTCAGCACAGTGTTTTGTTTTTAATTTTGAAGCATGTTTTACTCACTTATGTCTGCTGCCTGGGTCCTGTGCAAGCACCATTTCCAGGTTTGAGGCAATGATGATCCAACAATTAAACATTTTCCCTTGGGAGTTCAGATGTAAAGCATTTAAAATGAAATAACAATGAAGTTTAATGAAATAAACAATCAGGTGTATTCCAAATACCTTCTGAAACAATGTACAGTGGAAGTTCAGATTCCAGGTGTCCCTAATGGTAGATTTTCTGCTCATATTGTTCTATGGACAACCCAAAACTTTATATTTCCATTCACATTTTTAGTGAAAATAGTCACCAAAAGTCACAGACAGCAAAATAAACTGACAGAGGTTCCAAACCTTTTCTACTGTATTCTCAACTAAAAAAAAAACGTTTTGGCTTGGATATACAGTCACCGTGGTTTGGGGAGGATGCTGCCGGGGAGGGGGGGACCCTAATAGGAAGCCTCTCTTGCTTCTGCATTAGCCAGGAATCCTGAAAGTTATGCTGGGAAAGCACAGTTTTCCCTGTGTCACTGGAGGCACAGGGATCTCCAATGATTACACAATATTACAATTTTTCTCCCGGTAAGTGAACTATGTTTGACAGCTCGGTCCTGTGCAAAAATCAAGATTTTTGCCTGCACGTGATTGGATGGCTGAAGTTGTCAGAGCTTCATCCCATTTACTACGCTCAGTGACATATTCCTTGCAAGGAGATAATTAAGTTTGCTATCTGAACAGGCTATAATCTTTTAGTAAATCCACCCACTGTCTTTAACATGTTGTTCTTGTAGGGTTAGTAAATCTCTGTAACACAAACCAGTGTGTATTTTTGTTTTTGGTGGCATGTGATTCCTCAATATTCAGTGGGCCATGAAGGAAACTTTACACAAGGCCCACAATGAAATCACCATTTCTGAATTTCTATTCTGAAACTTTTTAACCCACATGTAGAGAACATGTTTGTTTCTGGTGGACAGCAATGCAGTTGATGGTATGTCATAGAGGCTGGGAATGGAAACTTACTTTTGGATGTTTGGGAAGCAGTCTGTGTATCTGACAGTGGGAAGATGCACGGTGACACTTAGGAAGCCAAATTCATCCTGGAAAGTGGAAATCAATAGCTATAACTAATATTAATGATGGTTATCCAAGGTTCCTAGCACTTGGCAGAGTAGATGGCTGCAACAACACTTCACCCACCAGAGTAGAGACAGAACTCAATGATAGGATACACAAAGATAAACATTGATATACATTTTTTTACCCACTGCATTGGTTGCATTTGTGTCCTTTCTTTAAACTGTCTCTTTACACTGTCAGGGCTGCTGTTTTAATAAATGTTGCGTCCTACTTTGCTAAAGTTGCATTTATTTATTTAGAGATTCTTAACACCTTTAAAATGTTTTTCTAATTCAGCCAGGTCACATTAGAATATCAAATACAAAAAAATTATGCTAATATAATAGTTAGAAGTAGTAATATTATCACAAAAGTTCCACTTTTCATTGGTACACAGCCATGCTCTAAGTTCAGTCCATTGGCTTCACCTTGGCTGACATATCTTCAGTTTTCTATGAGCAGGAAAAAACCTTTCCATGATCTCTCCCAACAGGTCTGATTTATTAAACCTCTCTAAGGCTGGAGAAAATACACTTTCATCAGGGAAGCTGGGGGATCTGGCAAACCTCAAATGGATATCTTCCATGATTTAAAACATTTGCTAGCAAATAGCAAACTTGAAGAATCTGTTCCACTTTGCCGGGTTACCCAACTGAAATATGAAACTGTATCCTCTCCAGCCTTGGAGAGCTTTAATAAATCAGGCCCAATGAGTCAAAATGATCAGAACCTGCAGCAGGATCTGATCTGTGTCAGACATGTACAGACATTACAATACACATTACTGTGATGTCTGTTTGAGATACTATATACCTGCACCATTGGTAAAAACTTAATATGCATGCACTTAACATAAGAAAATATTTCTTGATGACCGATCCCTTTTAAGGATTGGGCTATAGCTGGTAAAGTCTGCTAACAGAATTAGGTCCTTTTTATGCCCTCCTCTTAATGTCAGCCAGGTTTCAAATTTTAGCTGATGATTATTTTCTTTTTGTTTGTTGGTTTAACAAAAAGAAAACTATGGATTTCCAAAAGTAGCAGCCAATCACATTTTAGGTAAAAATTTTGGATAAGGATTCAGAGTCAATGATTGTCTCACCCACTGCCAGATTATCCAATTCAGATGTTTCCAATCCCTGAGCTGCAGAAAGAATCCGGCTGATGTCAGATTTGTAAAGCATCTCAGTCCCTACATTCTCCTACAGAAGGAACATTTCTAATAACATTCATCAGCTGAGCAAACACACACAAGTCTATACACCAATGCACTCATCCAACATTAAATAACCTTTTAATAAAAAGAGTTTTTTTGTTATGGCTGGAATCATTGAGGAAATATTAGGTGAACAGCCGAGTTCCTCCTTATAATCCCAGTCTGGAGAGCAGCAATTGGTGGTGGTTGATGTTTAGGTGATTAGGTTAAAAGTGTTGTGTTATCATGAAATCCCTGGAGGCAATTAGCTCAGCAACCAATCAAATTATATATGTTGTCCCTGCCAGTGAGGGGGATCATGGCTGATCCCTATTGAGCCTGATGCCTTCCTATAAGTGTTGTTGTTTGCTGCAGCCTGTAGAATTCAGGCTGGGAAGATACTGAGGATGGGAGAAGGTGCTGTACAAAGACAATTCACACTTGGATGTTTGTGCAGACAAATCCATGAATAAAGTCACTTTGTTTCATACAATAAACGTTGGCTTACAGTAAAAAAAAAAAACAGACATGCACACAAGTTTTCTTCTTTCTTACTTTTTGTTTGTTCATTGGCTGTGTGTTTTTTGTTTTTACATGCATTTGCTCTTCTATAAATTTAGTCAACTTTTTTTAGATTTAAAAAATGACTGTTTTTTAATGAATTTTTCTTCTGCAGGACAGTAATCCTTGTCTGTGTGAACCTTCTTCCACAATCCAAAAGAATACCAGGTGTGTAAGTGGTGTCCAACAAAATAGACCCTACTATGTGCAGAAAGATTAGAATGTTAGCTCCTTTGGTGCAGAGACTGATAGGATTGTGTCCGTGTTCTCTGTACACTGCTGCCAAATACGTCAGAGTTATATACATGTTTACCAATAATAATTTCAATAATAATATGTGGCTGTGGTGAGGTGATTGAATTATAGGCTCTTCTGCTTTAGAGACTGATGGGAATTGTTCAGTGTTCTCTGTACATCACTGTGGAATATGTCAGAGTTATATAAATGTATAATAATAATGTGAGGCTGCGGTGGGGAATTTAGAGTATAAATTCTTTTGATGCAGAGACTGATGGGAATGGTTCAGTTATATCTTTGCGGCACTGCAGTACAAATTAAAGCTCAACAAATGTATAATAATGAGAATGTATGTATGTAGTGGGGTATTAGAGTGTAATCTTCTTTTCTGCAGAGACTGAATAACTCATATATGTATATTAACAGTGTGATTGTAATAGGGACATTAGAGTGTAAGCTTCTCTGCTCTGATGTGAGTGGCTCAGTAATATCTGTACAGCACTGCAGAATATATCAGAGCTATATAAATGTATAATTTTGTGACTGTATGACTGTGGTGGGGACCATAAATAAGCTTCTACTGCAGAGACTGAAACATTCTGTAGCATCTGTACACCGCTTCAGAGTATGTCAGGGCTATATAAATGTATAATATTAGTGTGTGACTATAAGGACATTATCAGTGTAAGCTTCTGATTTTTATGACTTGGTGGTTTTTTTGCAGTACAATGGAACATATCAGAGCTATATAAATGTATAATATTAGTGTGTGACTATAAGGACATTATCAGTGTAAGCTTCTGATTTTTATGACTTGGTGGTTTTTTTGCAGTACAATGGAACATATCAGAGCTATATAAATGTATAATATGCTCTTCTGGGCAGGGTCCTCGCCTCCTCCTTTGTCACTGTCTGTATTCGTCTGTCATTTGCAACCCCTATTTAATTTACAGTGCTGCGTAATATGTTGGCACTATATAAATCCAGTTTATTATTATTATTATTATTATTATTATTATTATTATTATTATTATTAATAATAATATAATAACAGATCCAGAGCTGGTGCAGATCTAGTAGTTAGCGGTGCATTGTGGGTCTTTCAGTTCTGTGGATCGTGCAGAGTTGCTGGTAACTGTTCCGTGACATGGGTACAGTACAAGAAGCCTTCGCTGCCCGACCAATCACTTCCTCCCCAAACCACCCCTTTCCAAAGAAAGGACACTTACACCATTGCGTTGGAAAAAATTGGCCACAGCAGCCCCTTTATTAACACCAAGTCTCCTTATAAACAAAACAATTTCTTATCGTACAACTCTTATACATATAGGTCCATGAAAGTCACCAATCCTCCTTCATCATCTTGCTGTCTCTGATCCAACCGCCAGGCCCCCAGAAGCCCACACACCGCCTCGGGGACAGTTAGCGGATCTCCCTCCTCAACTTAGCCTCCACAACAACCATGTGTCATGCAAGGCCAACCTTACTGTCCGAACCCAAACCCTTCTTTTGTGCCCCCATCTCCCCTTTATTTTCCATTACCCCACCTTTAACTTTCATGGACCCAAACAAAACATGCCCAGCCGGCTGCTATGACAATGACCCCCCCTGATACTAAGGGAGGGTGGGACCGCTCCTACCTACATGCAACAACAACACATCCGGGGCCCTGTCCAAGCTGGCAAACCTATTCACCTCGGGAACCACCCTCCGCCACTGCATACTTGGGATTCCGATCCAACGAACCCGCGCCACCTCCCTCTGCAACCCTAATTGCCGACCATTCCGCCACATGTCCACCCTTTGGGCCCCCCATTACATGTAAGAGTGGCTCAGGATCCACACCAGGAATGCCGGCCCATCTGTAAGAAAGAAAAAAGAACAACCAAATAGCATTATTATTATTATTATTATTATTATTATTATTAATAATATTAAACAGGATTTATATAGCGCCAACATATTAAGCAGCGCTGTACATTAAATAGGGATTGCAAATGACAGACTAATACAGACAGTGATACAGGAGGAGAGGACCCTGCCCCGAAAAGCTTACAATCTAGTAGGATAACAATACCCGGAGCAACACACCCCCTAACCCGACACCCACGCCACATCTACCCAACCAGCCTTACAGCAAGTGAGGCTGAACATACAGGCGAAAACGCTGGGATTCCCATCCACCAATTCTCTTGATAACCTCCTGGCCCAGGCCCCACCGAGCAGCCTCCGTGGCTGCCCCAATTCTGAAAGAATGAGCGGCATACTCACCTGGTCTTCTGCCTGAGGCCGCTACACATTTCCAGAAAACCGCCACAAATTGGAATCGGGTCACAAACGAGGCATCTTCATGAAAGAACAAAGGACCGCTCCTCCCCGGCCGGACAGCAAGGTACTCACCGAGGACCTTCACCGGACACAACTCCGCACCCTGCAGCCCCCGCAGCACCAAGCTAGCCCCTTTACCCTCCTGGTCTGTTTTTGACCTGCGGATATGCACCAACACCTCCCCCCCTGCTAACCTCACATCCTCCCGCCACAGGCCGCCTTCCCTTACCTTAGTAGGACCACTTCACTCACCCGCAATGCCGCAAAGAAGGTCAACACGAACACCGCCTTAAACAGCATCGCATTGTAGTCACTGAAGCAAACGGACCCTAGCCTATGACAAATGTCTTCCAGCATCCCAAAAGATACCGGCTGCCTCCTATCTTTCCGACCACCACCCTTCCTATAACCCTTCATTGCCTGACGCACTGCAAAACATTTAGTGCCATCCTCCCAACCCAACAATTTGAATAAAAAGGCCAATGCCGACAACTTTTTGTCCATGACACAACTTAACACCCCTTTTTGCAGGTTCACCAATAAGAATGACAGCACCGCATCAGCCCCCCCTTTACTATCCACAAACCCCCCCATCCCCCTCTACAAATCCAAACCATTCCTGCCAAATACCTACATATGCCTTCCAAGTTCCCAGCGACACAGAATTCCGGATTAGCCCAGCAAGGGCCCCCAGACCACTGACCAAACCTCTGCCGGACAAGGTGTCCCCTGCTCTTCTGCCTCTGGAGCCACCTCTCGAAACCGCTCCCACTGAAAACGAGAAAGGGAATCCGCAATTATATTCTCGCACCCGGGAACATGTACCGCCCTCAAATGAATGTTCAATTGCAGGAACAACAAGACCAAATGTTGCAGAAGACAAACAACCTGAGGGGAAGACGCGGAGTTATTATTAATCACTTCAACCACCCCCATATTATCACAATGGAACCTAACCTTTCGGTTCCTCAGCAACTTACCCCACAATATCAAAGCCACCACAATTGGAAACAGTTCGAGCAAAACTAAATTTTTACACAACCCCACTTGCTGCCACTCCCCCGGCCATGCCCCCGCACTCCAGCGCCCCGCAAAGTACGCCCCATAACCCAAACCCCCTGCCGCATCAGTCCACAGGTCGAAGGCCCCATTATCCACAGTAGATTCCAGCCATAACGATCGACCAATATACTGATCCAAAAACCGCCACCATACCCCCAAATCCCTTTTTAGCACACGTGCCAACTGTATAAAATGCTCCGGTCTCTGCACGCCTGCCGTCGCAGCTGCTAGCCTCCGGCTGAAAATTCTGCCCATGGGCATGATCCGGCACGCAAAATTAAGCTTACCTAGTTTAGACTGCAAATCCCTTAACCAAATCTTCTCCATACAACAAGCCTTTTCCACTTCCTCCTTCAGCGCCACCAATTTGTCCTCCGGCAGCCTGCATGCGAACCGAATCCAGCACTATACCCAAAAAAGATAACTCCGTCGCCGGGCCGACGGTTTTTTCCCCGGCCAACGGCACTCCAAACTGCTCCGCCACATGTTCCAATGTACCCAGCAGGTTGGCACACACCAGGGACCCCTCGGGGCCCACACACAAGAAATCATCCAAATAGTGAATATTAGACTTGACCCCGGAGAAATCCTTCACAACCCATTCGATAAATGAACTAAACAACTCAAACAAGGAACACGAGATAGAGCAACCCATTGGCAAGCATTTGTCCACATAATAATCCCCCTCCCAACAACAACCCAGCAACCAAAAACTATCCGGATGGACTGGCAACAAACGAACGCTGATTCAATATCCGCCTTCGCCATTAAACATCCCCTCCCCGCCCGTCTCACCAATTCCACCGCCACATCAAATGAGGTATAAGCAACCATGCAAAGGTCAGGGGCAATACCGTCATTCACAGATTCGCCCTTGGGATAAGACAAATGATGTATCATTCGAAACTGATTATTTTCCCGCTTTGGGACCACCCCTAACGGCGAGACAACTAAATGTTCCAATGGCAATTCTCTGAAAGGTCCAGCCATGCGACCCATAGCAACCTCCTTTTGCAATTTCGCAGTAACAACCTCAGGATTAACTAATGCTGATCGCAGATTCTTCCTCACCCTGTGTACACTTACCAAATTACAAGGTATCCTGAAACCCTCCCTAAAACCAACCTCCAACTCCCTCGCCGCCTTCCGATCCGGATACCTACCTAGAAAAGGGGACATTTTTGCCACCCTCACTGGAGTCATCCCTTTTTCCCGCCAGCTCACTGGGACTTTTCCCCTGGCCAAGCAACGGGCTCCCGAATGTGCTCCCCCACAACTGGAACACTCATGCTTAAAACGGCATGTGGTTCCGAACTTGCAGGTCCCTTTGTTGAACAACCAGCACAGGCCCTTTTTCTTACCTGCCAGGGATCTTGCTGGTCCTGAACCCCCGGTGTTCCCAAGAAACAACTGTTGGGACATTCTCGCCAACGTCATGAGCCGCATCCAAAGGCTGATGTCCTTATGATCCCAACGCATTCCAGGCCTCATCGCCTTCCGCTGCCTGAACTGCTCGTCTTATCGCAGCCATGCAATGCCCCCATAAACTCCATAAGCCTCACTAATGGCGTCAAGGTAGCAAAAAAGCGCCGAGCAATTGTCAGGCGCCTTTTCCCCCACTATACTTGCCAAAATCGCAAAGGCCTGCAACCAATTTTGGAAAGTCCACGGGATCAAACGCCATAATACTTTCTCCTCGCCTGACCGCTTGCCCTCACCTGGTTTGAACTCCCTCCCCCCAAAACGTTCGACCGGTAACAAGGAGAATATTTCCACATATTCCCCTTTCCAAATTTTTTCCCTAACTTCTTGAGCCAAGTGAGCACCTAACAGCCCCTCAAAGCATACATAAACCTCCCCTTTTGCGCCGTCCGCCACCCCTGGAGTGCTCACCTCCCCCACATTATCCCTGCGGCCTTCACCTTCCGCCCCTGGCATCACGGCACCTGATCTCCCCCCCGTACCCACCGATCCAGGAGTGGACACCCCACTGCCCCCCCTATGAACTTGCTCTTCCCCACCAGCTTCCGGCACTCTCTCTCCCCCAGTCTCACATCCTCTTTCCCGGCTGTCCCATGCTACCCCCCTACGGACAGCCCTCCCACCAAATTGTAACAGTAAGTCCCGCAGCCCCTTTAAAAGTTCCCCCCCTTGATTTAACCCCTCCTGCCTCTGATCCACCATCCTAGTATCCCGTCCTCCCTCCCTTGCATGTAATAAATTATGCACATTAACATCATTCCCCCCTCCCTCTCCCCCCTTGCCCCACACAGCCAGGTACTCACCAGGCTGCTGGGCACTGTCCCCGCCCGCAGCCGCCGACCGCCTTCTGGTCGCCTCCTCCTCTGCTTCCCGGAGCTCCCCTTCAGATAACGAATCTTCAGCCGCGATCCGGCCTCCATGTTCACCCTCTTCCGGGCGCTGAGGTATGACGTCACTTCCGGGGGCCTCCACGCATTTCCGGCTACGACTTCCTCTCCGGGCCGCTCCACGCATTTCCGGCCAAGGACTCCGCTCATCCGGACACGGGCCAGAGCCCGCCTCCACCGGCCTTCTTTTAACTCCTAACCTTCTCCCTCCCCCCTTCCATTACCCTCCAATCCATAACTCCCATTTCCCGCACTTTTCTTCTTTTTTTTTTTTTTTTTGAACTTTTAACCCCCGACTGCTCAGCCTTTCCTCTTCCCCCTGTCATGAGGCCCTTCGCCCAGCTCCTTGCTTCAGGTCTGCTGGATGGACAGAACAAGGACAGACAGGCAATGCCATGGGATATTGCCCCCTCCTCTGTTCTTGGCTCACAGATGTCACAGCAAGCTGGTTTTCTGTCCCTGTGCTGTGCAGCCACTCAATTCCCTCAGTGCTCCCTTGTCACGCAAGTCTTCCAGAGCCAAGTTTGGGGCTTGTAGCAGACAGACAGGAAAATCATACGAAACAACCAGCAAAGCGGAGACGCGTAGTGGAGAGCGTTCAGGCACACACAACGCTGGATTCTTTTACATCCAAACATCCACCAGACATATAAACTTCATTTAACCCCTCTGGCTCCAATGACCGGCTTAATAATTGTCAAGGGCAAATATTATTATCCTGTCACCAGATGGGTATGGGTAAAACTATGTATAGATGGGTTGATAAGAATGAAATGAATGTGTACATAATGCAACCACTCCTGAGTTGCTGCACAATGCCCAATGAATACATAAGGACATGATTTAGGAAATTACTATGCAAACTCCTTATTGCACATTTAGAAGGTTACTGTGAATGACCTGTAATTCTAATCAGCTTGTTTTTTTTTTTATCCAGCCACCCATACCAATGCGCTTTTTTCCAGAGCACACCCTAGCCTGCTGATTGGACAATAAAAGAGCAGAAGAACACCAATAGGTCATCATTTATGTTTTTCTTTCCTTCTTTCAGCCAATCCTTGTATTTGGCAGCAGGCTGATTAGAACCTTTGTTGTCTCTCTCTCTCTAAAAGTCTGGCTTGCAGGGGAGTGGACATTACACAGCTTGTATAAGTACCTGATTCCAACCGTATTGGATTCAGGTACCTATACAAGCTATGTAATGCCTTCACCAGCACATCCCAAAGCTTTTCAGTGGGGTTAAGGCCTAGACTCTGCGATGGTCAATCCATGTGTGAATTTTATGTCTCATGCTCCTTGAACCACTCTTTCATAATCTGAACCATATAAATCCTGGCATTGTCAATTTAGAATATGTATGTGCCACCAGAAATAAAATATCCAAAACTGGCCATTTATTATATTTAGGAATTCAGCTGACCTCGTCTTTTGGGCACAAAATGTCGCTGCACCTAATGGTTTGACCAGAATAAATAATCTCAGATTATTGCCACCACAATCTTGGAGACTTTTTTTGGCCAGGTAAGGTATTTCAGTTATAACCTTGTTCACCTTGTGAAGCATTATAAAGACTGAATGAAGAAGCAGCACTGGCACTGTCATGACTAGCATATAGTTCAGGTCTCTGGCTGGTGAGTGGTGGTTCTTTCAGGTAGTGAAACCTTTTAAACTACAAAACATTTATAAAGTTTAGAAACTATTTTGGCATGGTAGGATTTGCATAGATATACATGATATTTCATAAAGAATAACACAACTATAATTAAACAGTAATTACAGAATGTATAGGCTTAGTTCGTGTGGATGCCTTTTTTTGCTAGCATTTCCTGCCGCAATCACCAGGCACTTAGGAGTCTATCAACTACGGATCAATTTGTGCCATTTCCTTCATTACCATCCCAGTAGAACCTGTGTTCATATGCACTGCTGGGAATGTCTGGAAGTCACACTTGTCTGTGTGAATCAGACAGCCTGTCTACATTTGTTCTATCAGTGTACCAATATGTTTTTTCTCGGTTACATCTTCTGGAAGCATCCAGAAAACATAGCTCATGGGTAAATATGGTATTTCACATAAATAATGGTTTTCAAGACAGAACATTATTTTTTTGACTCTTGAACAAAAAATGTAATATGGAATACAAAATTTCATATGTTATCAATTTTGCCATCAATGGAATATTCAATCAGCCAACTTTGTTATGGAGCAAGCATCTGTCAGGAGTTGCCAAGGTCTGAGATACAGGGGAAGCTCTGTGCCAACAGGAAAATAACATATGTAAGATGCAACAAGGAGTAAGGAAAAAACAGCACTGGCAGCTCTCTGATCAGATGATGCAGCACAGAAATTGGTTGCCCGGATACCAGGTGACACTATGTTGCATATGCAAATTCTAAACAGTAAATTAAATATCTGAGATAGATCTGAAAGCAAATAGACACAAGATCTACCAGATGAACTGACTGGTGAGTCTCTTCCTTTCAGCTGGCTGCTTTGGTTTAAAAAATGTAACTGAGGGAGGAGAGAGGCGACGGGAGTGGATGTAATGTGTGGTCAAAAGAAGCTACTGACTGACACAGCCAATAATATGAACAGTATAATGTACACTGTGCTATAAATAATCTACACTTCAATCAGTGACCCAGAAAGAGGTCAGCGAAGACAGGCAAGGGTTATTGTTATGTATTGAAAGGAGCATGTTACTCTTTAAAATATAGTACATTCTATTTGCACTTGACAACCACAGACAGCAAAACAGACTAGGTGGCTTGGTAGAAGCTTTGCCAATTCTCAATTAAACCCATTTATTTATGAATACCCACACTAGGGATGGCTTATACGTGTTAGAATTAGTTCACACGGGGATATTTTCACTTCTGATCCAATAAAATGATTTTGAGTGAATGGGAATTCAACAGCTGACTGATCACAAGAGACCAATTTTTAGGTACCTACCAAATGTGGATAGATCGGTCATGTTGGCAGGGCCACCATTGGGGCGGGGGTACAGGGAGTACTTATGTACAGGGCCCTAATCAAAAGTATGTAATACAGGTCTTAATTTGTGATTTTTGACAGCAGCTCTATTTAGAATGGTTGCAGGAAATGATTGCAAACAAGCTCTCAGAAACTGTCACCATCATGCTGCAAGGCATAGATACACTTTCCTGACTATGGAATAGTAGAACCCATTAGAAAATTATCTACAAATGGCATTCTGAGTTGGTTATTGGCTAGTCTGTGGTTAGTGTAACAGAACAGCTTCCAAAAGCAAGGGAGTATTTGCATTTCATCAATACAGCAATCCACATGTATGAAGATGTGAGAACTGAATTTCCTCTTCATGCTCTCTTTTTCAGCGGGACTCAGATGCAAGAGGGCCTAATTAAACCCAAACCAATGATATAAAATTCCCAGCCTCTACATCTCCATGGTAAACATCTCTATAGCCAGCAAACAAAACACTTGAGAGGTCTGCTGCCCTCATCTAATAATCCCAAGAAACAGAATTCCGCTTCTAATTTCTGCAGACTATTTGGGAGAGATCTTTCCTAAAGATGAAACTGAAGCCAAGATACAATCTATTTCTTGGAACTTGTTTCTCTTTCAGCTATAGCTTTAATGGATTGGGCCATCCTATTTCTTAAATTCTATGCTGGTTTCCCAGGAACACAAACCGTGCAAACACCAACCATGCAAATACATACATTGGGAATTTATTGCACATGTGTATGGGGACAGACTTTACATGAATGTTAACCATAATTATATCCATACTGTTACTGCTATGTGGTTACATTGTATACATAGCCAACAGTGTTATTCTAAAAAAAACTACTAAATCACTTTGAAAGTCTGCAAGAATAAATTCTTCAAATGTCACAATATGCAAAAGAAAATGAGTTTAGGGTGGGGGTTCTTGTTTAAAAAGTAAGCCCATCTCAAGGAAATCCACCCTGTTTCCCCGAAAATAAGACAGTGTTCTATATTAATTTGTGCTCCAAAAATGCACTAAGGCCTATTTTCAGGGAATGTCTTATTTTTTCATGAACAAAAAATCAACATTTATTCAAATGAAAAAATTGTCAATACATGTGGGTGATTGGAGAGCTGTAAATGTCATTTATATTGCATAA
This sequence comes from Pyxicephalus adspersus, assembly GCF_032062135.1. NCBI lineage: Eukaryota > Metazoa > Chordata > Amphibia > Anura > Pyxicephalidae > Pyxicephalus > Pyxicephalus adspersus. The sequence continues at coordinate 46,353,073 of NC_092871.1, forward strand.
ATTATACATTTACATTGTTAGCATTTTTTGTTCCGTAATAGGATAATATCACAGTTTAAAGGGGACTGCTCAGCTTGAAGGTATATTAGTTGTTATTGGTGTCATGCTGATCCTGGCCTCACTTACAGCAGAACTAAGGACTTTTATAGTTTTGGATAGGCCGGGGTAGGGTTAGAACCTGGGCACTATTTAAATGGACTTTTCATGAACTGTAAATTATGTTTGGGGTCGGGCTTATATTTCGAGCATATTTTCTGGGAAAAACATTGTGTCTGTTAGTAATTTCATGATGGTCCCCATGTCCACCTTCATAGAAGACTCATGCTGTACTGATGATGGCCAGGTGATATGTAGAAAATTCCCCCGTTAAATGCTAAACAAAACAAGAGAATGCGAAAAGTATAACTATCCTAAAAAAAGTGTGGACTTCCCACTATTAGAAACTTTATGACTAGGGATGAGTAGAGTGATTTTTGCAAATCAGATTTTACAGATGATAATTTGATAATGATAAATTTGCTGAAGTGGAAATGTTCTATTTTACTCATAGAACTGCTTAGGCCCTGTTGGTGTTCCCCAAGGGTCAGTCCTTGGACCGGTTCTCTTTTCTCTGTACACCTCCTCTCTCGGTAGTCTCATATCCTCCTTTGGCTTACCTCTCCTCCTGTATCACTGTCTGTATTAGTCTGTCATTTGCAATCCCTATTTAATGTTCAGCGCTGCGTAATATGTTGGCGCTATATAAATCCTGTTCACAAATCCTGTAGAAGGATGAAATGAGTAAATATTAGAGCATTATATAGAGTATTTTTAGAGTAAAATCAGAAAATCCAGTTTTGCAGTGACAGCCAAATAACTTCCTGTAAAAATGGCTGCCTCACACAGGAATTTCCGGTAGATATTCCAATGTGATGAATACTCTATGAGATACATATTCACCTTTGCTTCCCCCCAGATTCTCTGCAGACAGATGTAGGTACACCTTGGCCAGCTCTGTCTTCATCTGTCAGCGCCTTATTTAAAACTATGCCTGGAATGCCACAGAATGCATGCTCAGATCTGGCAGCTGATGAAGAACCAACATGTCCTACATGCAGTAACAAATCTTTGTGACTTCATTGTCTGCACTTTATCCCTATTGTGTAGATGCACCTAGTAATTTTATCATTGTGAACTCTGATCTCCTAAAGCAGGCTCTGTAGAAACCACAAATGGCCTACATTTTCCAAAATGATGACTTTACTAAGCAACATTTACAGGACAAACTTTCTCAAGGTTTCTGAGCTCATCTCCAAATTTAAGGGTTGTTGATTTAGGTAGACAATACCTTTTTATAAGACCTCATAAGGTGAATAACCCTAAAACCTCCTTAAATGCATGTGACAGCGGATTGGATGTTTGTTTAGATTTTTAATTTTCTTAAGGCTAATTATTTCTTAGGGATACTTTTTAATAGAAAACCATTTAGGCAAGTCTCTTTAAAAAGGGGAGACAATCGAATTTAATATCAATGTGTTAATTTGAAAAAATACATCCAACCTCTCTAAAGCCTGCACCTGCAGGAAAAGGGTATATTTTTAATCTGTCAGCCATCATAGAAACATATATCTCTACTGGAAGATTTGCCTTCTAATCTGTTTCTGTTGGCAACTCAATTTTTTTTGTATTTACCTTACTTTTATTCTCAGTGACAATGCTGATTATAACAATTAGAGAAAACGAATATACTTTATTCCCTCAGCTAGCAAGGACCTGATAGCCTGACAGTCTACATATGAACTTTGAGGATACATTGTTCCACAGGCCAATGAGAGCCTATATTAAAAGTAATTGGTAAAAATGTGCCAATATTTGAAAATGAATCAACTAGCCATGGTTTTATTTTATACTACCCTAAATGAGTGGGAATCGCTTCAACAACTTCAGAGGCTGCAATAAAAATCCTGACAGGCCATTTCCTGTTTCCACAGCAGGAAGTGAGAGTAATATCTTTTATTAGAATACAGAAAAACCTGGAAAGGGTCCTAACCATGTTTTCTCTTTAAAACAGAACTAAACTCACCTCCCTTTGCTATCTCAGTATTAGCAACATCTTTGATTGGTCTTTTTCAGATTGGTTTTCTTCAGCTTTGATTAACTGGACTGAAATGATGTAAATCCATTTGCTGTAGGGGGCGCTACAGCTAAAGTGGTGTGAGCCCTGAGAAGGGCCAAAGCGCAGAATCTAAGCAGCAACTAGGTGTTCTCCAGAGCCTCTAGTGGTGAGGATGCTGCCCTGCTAGTTACTGTCACGTTGTAGCCCTTGGGTGGTCGGAATGATGCACAGTAACAAGTCACTAGGTGGGAGATTTGCCAAGGAAGATCGGGGTTGAGGCAGGCAGCAAGCAAAAAAATGGTTAACTTAGGAGCTGGACAGGAAAAGCACTGAATAAATCAACAGATATAGAGAAAATGCTCAGAAAAGCTAGGGGGCTGCGCACTAGTGGAGACACTTTGTTGAGTCCCGTGTCTGAGCCAGCTAAATAGCCAAGGGTGATTAGGAGGCTATTTTAAAGCCATACTGAATAAATCTGGAAGAGCAGGCAAGCCCAGGCCCAGAATTGTCTGCAGGCGCAGGTGAGAGGCGCCTGCGCCTTAGAGAGGAAGAGATAAGTGTCCATAGAATTTCTTTTCCATTTAGGAAATATTGCATTTGAATAGGCAATAAAATGCAAATGCATGTATTCAAATGGTATACTGCATTTGAGAAGAAAAGGCTATGTTTGACCTGTTGTGCCTGCAGTTTAAATGCACCTGGATAGCAAATGCTGTATTCAAAGAAATGCAGGGTCCTGCAAAGCAACCCAAACACTCTAAACTGTTGGTGCACTGCTCAGTAAAAGGAAATGGTATTTTAATGACCCAGGTTTAAGGTTCTAAATGCAGAAAAACAACACCTGTGGACATTTAACCTAAAAAAAGTATGTGAAAAAAAGATACATTTGGTTGAAGAATAGACATATAAAACCTTGTGTGGGACAAATGTCTTCCAGCATGCCATCATTTTCCATTTTTCAAGTAAAGATCTCTATTCACTATTTAATAAAAAGGCATTACACATCATATATGGGCAATGTTCCTGGCCTTTACCATGTAAATCTTTGTACAAAAGTCAGAAGATTGTTGCCTAAGATGAATGGTCATGCTTACCTGGGGTGAAAATCTTGTGTGTGTACTCCTACATCATTCATTAATGCACCCTGGTGGAATAATGAACAACCATTTGGGAAAGACCACAGAGTCTTCCTATGAAGGAGAGCACAATGGGCTGCCGCTCACTTGTCTTTCCCCCCTCACCTCTCCATACAAAAGAATGGTGCAGTGTGTGCAAAAGATAATTTCCAGCTAAAGAAATCTAATGTCTATCTCTTGTTTCATTTATTATTTCATTTTCATATTTCATATCGTGTGTGTATATTTCACAGATATTCCACATTTTATTGTAAAAAATGCAGGAGCAAAGATGTTGGATGGAGCAGTCTGTAGGTTACACAAAGCTAAGACTCTAGAAACTCCTTTCCTTGATTTGGGAAATGCCCCTCAATGTGTAATTTAATCCATGAGGGACACAAAATATTTTGGTGTTCAGCCTGTAAATCATTATTGGTGGACTCAGCGGTGTACATAGAAACTGTGCACAGCTCATAAACTTGATTTTAACTAAAGTCACTAGATGAACTTTATACCCCTCTCTGTTCAGTTTACACACTCAAATAGTAAGCAGTTGGTGAATTCCACCACAACAGAACCCATAAAGTTCCTGCTATGATAGAAATTATGAAACAATCTCTATGAATATTCTCTGGTATCTGATTTCAATTAAGTTGAGTCAGCAATGTGTTGTAAACAATATCTGGGAAAATACAATCATCTTGCCAGGTAGAATAAAATAATAGCTGGGTGGTAGACCTAATATGTCACATGTGTTTACTAATGTACATCCATGTGTGTCTATGTTTGTGCATAAGGGCAGTCTTTTAATCTGTCTCTATACCTTTGAGGCATTACCATAACACACAATATAAGTAAGCGTCTTTTCAAAATGGCATCCTGACCTATACAGTAGATCTAAATCTACAAATGTGTGTTGTGGTGTGCTGCATTGATATTAATAGAGCAGATACATTTTTCATGCATTGGAAGCCTATTAAAAAAGCAGGCTGCCTTGACAAAAAAATCACATTTTTTAAAATAATATTAATTTGGGGCTGCTAGATCTCTACTTGACTCCTTGATGCCTCCAGTCCATAAAGCTGAGTACTTTAAGGCTTAGTTAGTTCATTGTATAATGGTGAACAGCAGCTCTCCAATCAACGTGCTTCTCCATTTGTGAATCATGGTCCTGAGGTTTACAAGAATGGGGAGGACCTTTTTGCCAGGCTATTGCCTAAAGCAGCTAAGACCAGGGGGTAAACTAGGATATAAAGCACTGGGACAGTTCTGTTTAGGCCAAATGTATCTGCTGCTGTAAGTCTCGATAAAACACCTGGTTATGTCTTTTCTAGCCTGAGCAGTCAGGAGATGGTTAACATGAGCTTTAATGTATATGTGTGCAAGCTGAAAGCCTGCTGTGTTGGAACATTCTGTTCTTCAATATACTCTGTCCCCACAGCAATCCATTAAAGCTCTGCCATCCACTCACAGAATTTTTTTTTATGATTATTTTGCTGAAAACCCCTCATTTCCACCAATTCCCGCACATTCTGTGAACCTCGCCTGGATGATTCATGAAGCCACATGAATAAGGCTTTGTACAAACCTGACCGGGAACATAAAATAACAGCGATGTAACCTGTGTTGGAGGTTTGGGGGAATTTGGCTACAAAAGAGGGGAGAGGTACATATTAGGCATTGATAGATATTATTAAAAAACTAATTCTTTGCTTAAATCAATTACACTATTTTTTTAGATCTTTATTTACATGATGAAAGTTCTCAGTGTAAAGTAATTTAATTTCTGGAGAAATCACAATGTCAAGAGCCAACATTTAATTCTAACAGTTTGTATTTTCAGTAGGGAAACAACAACAAAATCTTAACATCTTCATCTTCAATAAGATGCTTAGCAACTTCCTGACTTTAGAATTTCTGGGAACTAGGAGAAGGCTATTTATGGACATCCTAGAATATATGGAGTGTGAACAGGACCATCTTACTGGATACTGAAGTTCACTACCTTTTCCTGTTGGACTCAATTAATTTTTAATTGTCTTGATTACAGAGGAACAGTGTGTACGGGAGTGAAAATACTGCAACAAATCTAAAACAAGGTCACAGGCTGGCCCAGAATATCAATCTGATAGTTAAATGTAATAAGAAATGTACTGAAAATAAAAACAATAGTTCCACATTAGCCAAATTATGGAGCCTGATAAATCTGCACCCTCCATGTCAATAATGTGTCAGTGGTAGACACCTAGCTTTGATCCATATCACTTCATTCTGGAACTGCATTTTGCTTTAAAAGTATACTTTTGAAAGTGAAAGTGTAATTGGTTTAAATGTTACATGTTGGGCATGAATTTATCAGTGATTTACTGAGCAATTCATTTAATAAATGAGTTATTTGCCTAAGGCAGTTTTAGCTTGTTTCACCCTGCATTTTAAGTGACATTTACCCTAATAAAAAATAGTTTTTTTGTCCACCAGTTGAATGCAGCTTCCAGTGAACAGCCATTGAACCACATATGTACAGTATTGGGGAAGATATGGTTTAGCCTGTAGGTAAATTTGCCAGCAATATCTCTCCATAGTGCTAAAACACATACATTTTAGATACTATAAATGTTTGGATACAGTTTAGATACTATAATTGTTAAATGTATTTAATAAATGGCTTTAAGCAATGGATAGGGGAGGTTGACATGGACCCACTTCCAAAGTACTGTGGGCACTAAAGTCAACCTCTTTTTCATCCCCCTTTCTGATGAATTTGTTTGCTCCTAACCAGTACACTGTGCATAAGACAGTAACAAATATACACATACAGACATCAGAAAACTACTTTTATCTTTTACAATATTTACTTTTTCAGGTCACGATGATGTCCGGCACCATCCATCCAACATTGTTAGTAAAGAGAAGGAGGAGAGACCCGTCTACCTTACTGTTCAAACTTTATTTGATCAATGGAGAACTTACCAAGCTTGGCATGGCTTGGGTAAAGAGTTCCTTGTGACATCATATTCAGACAAAAGCCAATTAATGGCGGTGGTTGACTCCTTTTAGGTACTCCTTCTCTGATGAAAACCTCTATCTTGATCAATCATCGATCAAATTTCAGCTTGGGTTCCCAAGCCCTGCTCCACAGCACAAAGGAAATCCAAACTATTATTATGCAATTTATTAAGCAGAAATTATAGGAGGTAAAAAGTTAGAAGAAAACATGTTAAGACAAAACATTTTAAATCTTTTTTGTGTACATTTTATATTTAGCCCTGACCAAAAAGCTGAAAGGATAATTGTTTGAATATATATTTCCTGCAAAACTGCAATAATGTTTATTGGGTTTTAGGTACTTCTTAATGCAGCAGCATTAGGATTTCTAGCACTCAGAACACTTTTCAGTGAATATATTTAAGCAATAGAAGTGTAATTCGGGCCAGCTTTTGGCACTGATCTGGGTACAGCGTGGTCTGCTACTTGCACCACCTTACAATCTGCCGGAACAACAATAGTTTTAGGTTAAAATTGGTACAAGGGTCAGGAGGTGATTGGTTAAGGTTTAATTTTATATAATTCATGATTCAATTTTAGTGTCTTGTTTAGGGACTCAAACTTCTGGCTCTAGTAATCCTTTTGGATTTTTATTGACAGTTTATATTCTTCTGTGAGCCAAATTGTAAGTCTGCCATTGTTTTGAAACATCAGAACCAGTGTTTCTAAACTAAACACTAAATATTCAAATATATTTTAAATCAATATTGTTGCATTTACCTAAAGATCATTTTTTCTATGAGCTTTCAGTTTTCTTTGCTGTAAGTATTTGTATTTAATAAATATAGCCTAAGGTGATCTCATTTGCTTAAAGCTCATTATGCACTAGAATTTATTTTGAATCGATTAAACAGAAAAATCTTATAAATGAAGGATACAATTTTGGTTACAATTTGAAATTTTGGAAATTATTCAGGAAAAGTTTTTTTTTTCCCATTGACTAACCACTGTTTTGAAGTCAAAACCACATTTTGTCTTACAACGGTTATACTATTTAGAAATAAAAATGAAGGCAATACTAATGCAGATCAATTATTGGACACAGAATTGGTTTAGTGAATACTTGTAATCCGTCACAAGGATCAATTTCAAATGATATTTCCAAATGTTATCTCCATAGGTAGGTTTACCCTTCAGAGGCTCTGATGTACATAATATTACTTTGTTCAATCAATATTTATTTTTAAACAAACGCCGCACCCACCATGATGGGAGGAAATGACAGAAGGAAAACAGTGAGCTGGATGTAGGGTTTTTTGTTTCCAGGACTGTGCATGGCATCTACACACCATCTCTGTGCCCTGGTAGCAAGAAGGAAAAAGAGGAAAAAGTTAGCAGAGCAGATTTGGCTGGGCGCAGTTCATATGCCTGTCCCATTGCATAATACTGCAGACACAAAAATAGCACTCAGGGAGTCTGTGACCCCTCCCAGTTGCTGTGGCCAAGCTGCACAACCATTGCCAGAATCTTGATGGAGCTGCCTGTCTTTTTCACCGGTTTAGCTGCATCCAAAAAACTTCTGAACAAGCTGTAACCTGCATGCGAGGCAATTACCCAGAGTGCTCGGCACCTTAGGCCCAGCCTCATGAAGGCTGTGGGTTAAATTATAACTGGTTTCACATGCTGTTTTTGAACTCTCCCTGACATCTGCAGGCATGCATGTTCTCTCATCAGGTTACACTTAAAGAATCACCTAGAGCTCATTGCTGTCCGACTTCGAATCAATTAGGCGCACACTTTCTGAATTTTGCTTTACTTGGCCCGAGGGGGAAGGGAGCTTTTCACCCAAAAGAATGACGGAAACTTGGAAAGGAGGAAAATACTCTATTTTCATATATGTATTTTCTGGAAGTGATGGACTTTTTTCTTTCCATTTTTTTTCTTTGCATTCCCCCTGTTTGGTGTTGAGCCAAGACAAGCGCCAGTCAAACAGATAATTACGCAATGACCTCATCTTTTTGTTTCCTTCCAATTTTGCTAATTGGACTCTGCAGAGGAGAAAATCTGTTAATTTACTGTAATGCGTTAATATTGATATGATGCTGGCTGTGCTGGCATTAAAGAACTTTAAAGTACAGTGATTTCATGCTAAAAACTAAAGAAGGACTTTTAATGCATGCATATAAAATGACCACATAACAAACAAATGGAAACATTTAGAAAAACTAAGTGTTGTGTTGGATACATGAGGAGAGCATTCAATTGTCCTTGGTCTGAGCTATTCTGCACTAGGTCTGGTGCCACCACATTAAATTATTCCATTAAAGCGGACCTAAACTCAATGTTTTTTTTTTATATAAAAGGATAGCCAACCCTTTTATATATAAAGTAAAAATGTTCTTATTTTTATTTTTTAAATTGAAAAAAGGCACCTCACCTTTCTGTCTTGGTCACTCAATGGCAAAGTGAGTACAGAGCTCTTTGCTGCTCCTTCTGCGCATCTCAATCTTGGGCATGCACAGGGCACTTTACTTCACTAACTAACTAGCCAACAGTTTACAAGAAATGCAGAATGTCAGGACAACGTTTCTTTACTAAACTGTCTATAAGGAGTCTTAAAGCACAGAAATCCAGTATTTTTTCTAGAATGATAATGCAGTCATGTGATCTTTCTGTTTTACATACAAAGCGTGTTCATCAGGATTTTAAACAGAACTTCAGTCTGCAAATAAACAAAAACAGATGCTCACTAGAGCCAACCAAAACAGATGTCGAGGCAGCATAAGGGCCCAAAGATGTTTTCGTAGAAGTGCTTGCACCGAGTTTTAAAACGTTACACAGCAGTATAGATGGAGCAGATGATGTTATTATCCAATGATCACTTGGAACCATTAGCCATTCCATATTCTCACACTGCTCGTCTGCTACTGCGTGTTTGGTAAATACAGGGCTTGGTAATTAGACATAAAAAATCCCTGCAGAGAATTTACATCTGGAATGTGAGCAGGACTAACCGGTTGGCAGGTTGAGACAAAATCACATTTTTAGCGAGCTGACTTTTGTGTTGCTGTGCCACTTTTGTTTTTCAGAATTTTTCTGTCATTCTCTGTGTATGAAGCTTTCTTTGTCTTTCATGTTAGCAACATGCACAGAGAAGTTGTGCAAAAGTAACTGTAGGCCTTTTTGCCTTTAGTGTCCATACAGGCCTTCTTATATATTTGTACAGTCTTTTGCACAAAAATGTGGAGTGTATACAGGTGTCGTTCAATGTCGTTCAGAAAGTCGTAAGTGATCTGCCAGTGTTAGTATAATACTATTGTATAACAGCACAGCAGGGGACCTCGTGCTCCTCCTTTTCTCCTTTTCAAACATTAGAAAACTACCACTATATAATTTGATGCAGCAGCATCACAGCAGCTACTGATCATAAAAAAACAGCTAATGTGGAGCTGCAAAGGAGGATTCTGGGAAAGTCTGTGTGGATGGTCTAATTGCCTAAATTATCAGCTCCAGGCAAATTGTGAAAGCGATGGGCAACAGAGGGCAAGACGATTCCTACCAAGCCCTTTGAATTTTAAGTTAATTAGTACATCCAGGGGAGGGTAGAGGACTTGAGATAGAGATGTAATGAGCACATGTAGGTCACGTCGCTCATGTTTTTCGTTTATTTTGATCAAATTTATTGCCACAAGAAAAAAGCACACATGTGTAGCCCTATTATGGGGGGTCATGTAAATGACCCTCACAAACCAGGCTATGGCACTAACCTGTAGATAACAGAGAGGATCCTGGGCCTTCGCTAGGTGGAAGAGTGAGGATACTAAGAACATTGGCAGTGCCTCCGCCCAGGACAGGGTCTCTGTTAGCAGAGGGGCTCCCTTCCTAGAAAATTATCCAGAAAAAATAACAGTAATATAAAACAGCACCTGAGGAACCACTACACCCAGCATACAACATTAACCATTGCAGCTAAATGAACACACAGGTTGGAGTATTTGTAAGCTTTATATCTCAAAACAGTAATACCAATATTTACAATCAATAAACATCAATGAGTACACATAGCACGAGTCCTGAGGAGAATTGTGCACAGATATACTTGGGTATATATACAGTCTATAACCACAAATACTTCCAGTTATGATCAGTGTCAGGATGAGTTGCAGAGGCCTCAGGAGTTGATTGTAGCAAAGATGTCCTGATGATATGATCCTGAAAACAGCAGCAAGGAGATCCTCCAACCGGCAATTGGGCTGTATGTTGTGATCCTGGATTGCAGGGATGCAGGCGAAGTCTCTGGAGTTAAGGAACAATCTATCTGCACTACCACTTATACCCTAGCAATCACACTAATCTGCCAATGCAACCGGACCTCTGCTACCTATGGGCCATCGGATGCCTAACCTATGCTAAATGTAACTAGACAGAGGGTGCAGATCAGCAAAGATAACTGAAAGGGCAGAGATAATATATATTTGTGTATGTAGCTGATATACCATAGTGATCTCTGATAACAGATATCACATATACCCCATTAATACAGGGAAAATAATATAATACTGCACTACACACAGACACAGCAGTCCGTGTGTTCTGGAAGAGATGCAGACACCTACCCTGGCTGAGCACATGTTCTCATCTCTGTCCCTGTACTTCCTGCATTTACTTATATAACCTGCTGGGGTTTCTAAGGTCACCTATCGGGCAGAAAGCTCTTCTTACCCTCCTAGCAGTAGTGTGACTTTTACCTGCACTGAATTTTACCTGCAAATAGCGGGAGTCACACTCGGGGTAGCTTTAACCTAAATAAAAACCCACCTACCTTGCTCCATTGTCCTCCCCTGCCATCCTGCTGGTCCCCGCAGGTCCTGGGGTCACGTTCTGCTCCTCCAATCTCCAGCCATGCAATGCAGCGATGATCTCCGTGGTTTCCTGGTGATGTCGATGCATGTGTTGGTGCGGGCGGGCAGATTGGCGGGAAATTTAAATAATTTTGTATTGGACTCAATACAAAATAGCTGTATTGAGTCCAATACAAAAACATTTTCATATATTATATATATATAATTATGATATATATATATATATATATATATATATCATAATTATATATATAATATATGAAAATGTTTTTGTATTGGACTCAATACAGCTATTTTGTATTGAGTATTTGTAATTTTGTACTTGTATATATATATATATATATGCTACTGTACACTTACATGTTTAAATATTTTTTTTTATTTTTTTTAACAGATTTTTGTGTTTTTTATTTAAAGTTTATTAATCAATTTTTTGAATATTGGACATATTTTGGTGAGTTATGCCTAAAAACTATAGTCTACAATGTAAAATAAATTTCCATGCAAAAAAAACGCTCTTTTTTTTTTACTGGTAAAGGGGGCCCTGCTTTGTATGTCTAGTTTGTGTTTTTATTAAGAAGTGCTTTTCTGCCACTGTTAGGGGATCCAGCTGATAAATACCAGCTTTTGTCAATGAACCAGCTTGGTGTTCACACGCAGCAGGACCCCCTGCATGGAGCCCAGTGTCCTGATTATGGATAGAAAAGTGACCTGCCTTTGGTCCTCTGTAATGGTGCCCTGCTGACTTGTCTCTGACCTTAGGCTGTTGTTATTGTGATTTTACATCTGCATGTGGGACAAAATGGAAGATAACAGACCCTGTCCCCGCTCCCAGTTTCCTATTGACTGTCCAGCTATGATTGAAGATGTTAAGGTAATCCTTGTGTATAAAGTATGGAGGTGAATCATTAACAGTCTTATAATACTCTTATAAACTGTCTAACAAGAGAAGGCACAGAATTTAGAGGGACACCACTAATTTATAAAACTTTACTGCTGTGTTATTTTATCTTAGATGTGCAAGCATAACACATCGTAGTTAGGTGTAAAAAAAAATATTGTAGTGTTCCATATAATTTGCATGATGTAATTAATAAAAATTTTACTACAATAATATTATATTGTTGTAATTATTACATTTATGCATTTACTTGTCACAGGATGGCCTTATCTCTTGCATTTATTGTACATCAGCTAAATATGGGCCCCGATATGTTTAAGTGAGCAATATTACTATACACCATTCTATTTTATTTACAAAATGTAATTCTATTCAGGGGGTTTTACAGTAAATAGCTATACATTCCTAACAGTGAAGACATATTATTATTTTTTATTACCTTTATTATAAAGCAAAAACATATTGCTGTACATTTATTAGGGATTGCAAATGACAAATCTGCATAATATATAGGATCAGACAATAAAACAGAAGGGGAGGACCTTGACCCATACAGTATACAATCTAAGAGTAGAACATTAAAGCAACCAAAATGCATGATGGCTTATTAGAATGATCAAGCTTGAATGGTACAACTTTATTTCAAAACATTATTTTTTTACTTTAGTTCTCTATATATGTTTATCATACTAATGCAGGTACCAATTCCTTCTCTTTTTCTTGATATTATATAAAGGAGGCATTTACAACATCTGGGTGGATTTTTTTCATGGATAATATAAACTGTACAAAATTAACATAATTGTCAATACTTAATGTTTATCTAAAGCTATAGTTTTGGATGGAATGGGTAAGTAAGAAAATGCCATTTAGGTATTTAAAGGTATTTGTGTTCCTGCTGAAACAATTTACCTTGTGTTATCGTCCAAGCAGTGGCTGGGATGGGGTTACTGGACCCGAAAGGGAATTGTAAGCTTTTAGCGTGTTTTTCTTTTAGTATCCTCTCAACCAATAAATAAAAATCTGCAAGGGTTATTTTAAGAATTCTTTTTGATGGCTGCTCTTTTGCCTCCAGAAGTCTGAATCGTGCCTCTGATGGAGAACGTGGGAAAAATGAGTAGTTTGCAGAGGACGTGTTGCTGTAATTGGTGTGGATCAGACGTTCTATCATGCTTTGTCCCGAGGTGGATAATCAATGGATGGGCCCAGAGGGCATTATCTGATCACTGAGTAGATGAAAGCAAAACATAACGCCTGGTGTGCTTCTATGGATCATGTGCAAGAAAGCTCCAAGTGCTGCAAAATATAATTGTAGGAATAGCAGTGACAGGCTCTGACTTACTTAACTATGTCTGTTAAAACTTCCAGAGCCCAAAGGAAGAATGAGCACCCCTTCTAAACACAAATGGACCTCAAAGAATTAAATATTATTAATGGAATACAATTGAGTTAATTAAATTTTATTACAAAAGAATATGACTCTACCGATTGTAAACTCTTTTGGGCAAGCACTCTCCTACTTCTGTGTCATTGTTTCCATCTGTCTGTCATTTGCAACCCCTATTTAATGTACAGCACTGCAAATTTTCTTGGCACTTTATAAATACAATTTAATATTAATTCAATTAATGACCAGCTTGTAACCGCTCTGGCTATGTTTACACACAAATTGCTCTTAACCACCTGGGCGTTACACTGAGGTCTAGATTTCTGTACCAAAAGTGATCCACTGTTTTTCATGAAATTTTTTTTTTAAATGGTTTGAATTTCCCGCACACGCGCCGACGTCATCACGCACGCAGGGAGGAGCCGTCCGTTTTTTTTTTCTCCGCCGGACGGCTTCTCCCTTCAGAGATCATCCGGCGCTGGAATGAGGAGGACGTGAACAATCAGCTGGTCCAGGTAAGATGCCGGGCGGCGGAACACAAGATACCGGCCGGCATCTTACCGGTCCCGCTGGCACCCGATGCTGGAGATCGACGGAGGGAGATCGACGGACGACGGAGGACGACGCTGGAATTGGAAAACGACGCTGGATGTGCAGCGGGACCATGGAGGTAAGCATGTGACAAAAATACGGGCTTAACCATCCTAGCCTTTTTTTTTGCCCGTACCAAGGTCGGGCTTAACGGCTAGGTGGTTAAAGCAGAATTTAGACTCGTGAACTGGGTATACAAGAAACAAGTCCTTACCTTTATAGGCATTCCCAGTAGGCTGTTTACATGGATACAGGCCCTATACAGGAACCCCACTGCTTCTGTCTGAGTTACCCGAATCTTTTCTCACCCATTTTCTATCACAAATGGCACAAGACAAGGCTGCCCACTATCTCCCTTACTTTTTATTCTGCTCCTTGAGCCTTTATTAGGTCATATTCACAAGAATCCAGATATTAAGGGCATTAGAGTAGGCTCCATTGATCACAAAGGTGCTGCATATGCGGACAATCTTCTCCTTTATATTATTGCTCCCCAGGTGATCCTTCCTAACCTACTAAAGGAGTTGCGTCAATATGCCCAGTTCTCCGATTACAAATTTACCCTCCAAAAATCAGAGGTATTGGACATTAACTTGCTAACTGGGCTACGGAAAGCTCTATCCCCATTCTTCCCGTTTAAATGGGCGCGGGGTTCTATCGGATATCTGGGCACTAACATCCCTGCTGACCTTAGAAGAGTAGTTGAATTGAACTTTGTACCACTCCTTAACGTAATACATAGAGATATTCAACGATGGAGGCAACAGGCCTTTTCTTGTTTTTTCCGGTGCAATATTTTAAAAATGAACATCATGCCACATCTTCTTTATCTACTCCAAATGTTACCGATACGTATCCCTCTCCATTTGTTGCATAAAATTTGCTCTGAATTCCTGAGATTTATCTGGAACACTGAAACCCCTCGCCTTAACAAATTTCTTCTTTGACTCCCAAAAGATCAAGGGGGGATGGCTTTTCCAGACTCCATATTATACTACAGGGCGGTACATTTGACCCACTTAGTAGACTGGTGTAGACATGCCTGTTTTAAGGGATGGGTGACCCTAGAAGACTCAATGACTCCGATAATGATAAGTTTTTGTGGCATAGTCCTCAAGTGAGGATACGGTTGGCTTACGCCACCACTCCTTGATAGGTGAAACATTTAGAGTGGCGGCAGGGTTTTTCCATGCGGAGGTAATTATTGCCTTCCCCCCCCCACATGTCTCCTATACTGGGACACCCCAAGTTCCCAACTAGTAGGAAAGACCCAGTGTTTAGGATCTGGATTGTGAGTGGTGTTTATCGCTTTTTACCCATTTCTTGCACCATTCCACCTGGTCCAGTACAGAACATCTCCAGGTAGATCACTCCCTTCCTTGCCTAGGTATCTGGAGAAAAAAACATTTCAGCACTTTATTTTGTCAATGCCGCTGGCACAGGATTTCAGTCGCTCTGCTTAGTCCTCTAGAGAGTCTATGTGCTATTGGAGATCCCTTGAGAAGAGTGCTCTATTTGTATATTTTGCAACTGACAGCCCAAGATTCCTCTGTGCCATATTTTGTTACCAAATGGGAGAGAAACCTTGATACTAAATTTACCAAAGATCAAATAGATTTTATGCTATATTATGGACACAAGGCCTCTATTAGCAAATGGTATCAACAGACTAAGTACAAATTTCTCACCAGATGGTACAGAACCCCTGATCGGCTAGCAAAGCTTTTTCCACACACAAGCCCAGCGTGTTGGAGATGTGGGTGACATACAGGTATGCTGTTGCACATATTTTGGAGCTGCCCTGGTCTGGCTTCATTCTGGGCCGGTGTTGTGGACATTGTACAAAGACTGACAGGAGTGTTGATACGAGACAAACCAGAGCTTGCCCTAATGCATGTATCGGCAATGTAGAGGAAACGCTATAAAAAATCTTTACTGCTCCATCTGTTAAATGCGGCCAAGGCCTGCATCCCCCCGTTGTGGAGGCAAAATACTTCGCCCACTGTACAAAAATGGGTAACCAGGGTAAATGATATACAATATGGAGGAGCTTGTGAGATCAAGGGATCTGTCCTCATGTAGACCAGTAAGTATCTGGTTTTATTGGGATGACTTCAAGACCACTGCAGAATATTTGCGGTTACTCCGCCCACCGGCATAAGATCCTGGCGCTTACACTGTTTGTCCACCCGCCCTCCCTGCCCCCCTCCCCCTCTTCCCTTGTCTGTCCTTCCTCCCCCCCTCCCCTTCTTTCTTTCTCCTCCTCTTTTTCTCTACCTAATATAAAAACAGTGACCACTAAAACCTGCAACAAGATTGCTAAATTCATATAGCAGAAGGACTATTGAGTAATTGTTTTCATTACCAAAATGTGGCATACTGTATGTTGTTTCTATGTATTTTTAGCTACGTAAAATATTATAAAACTGTATGCTCCCTTCATGTTTATATTTCATACTGTTTTCTACTTATGACGAATTGAGTTCTGTATATGTCTGTTTTTATTGGTTGCTAATAAAAATAAATTAAAAAAAAAAACAAATATTGCTAACATCATATTAGAGCAAAAAACACTAAAAATAAAAATTGAACAGTTTGCTTTTTGCAGGTTTTTTGGTAAATAAAAAAATAGATTCTTATAAACATAAACAGACCTGTTAGTGTCCCAGCACACCATTGTCACCCTAACTTGCTTTTATGCCTTTAAATAGGTTTTGAGTAACTGCTTATGTAACAGATTTTATTGACATTAATGTCATGACCCCCCTGTGTCCTTCTAGCATGGCAGGTCTCTGAACAATGTTGTGACATAGCTGTACTAAATCTAAATTTATTTATTTTTTGACTATATTGGCTTTAAGGTCTTGCAGTCCACATGGGTACATGATCTGATAGCATGCCAGATTTTGCACCTGTATTAACAATATGTAATGGTTGGATCTGACAGTGGTGCCACCCGCAACTTTGCATCTGACCTCTTAGAGTAACAATGCCAAAGCACAAATCAACTGCATACCTCGAACTTTAGAACTTAAGTAAAGAGACACATAGAAATGACATGGCAAAAATTTTGCCCTAGCCACATTTCACTTAATATAGATTGTAGCCTAAAGCACCCTGGTTTACAATTCTCAGAGACTAGTCACTATATATACTGCAAAGAGTTACCACTTGTACCCCCTAAATACTCTGTAATTAATGTGCCACAAATGAAAGTCTTCCTGACATTTATCTGTGTACAGGTAGTGTCTATACGGTTTTCCGTCAGTGTCATTCAGTGATCCTCAGTGCTGGACCAATAAAGGGCATCACCAAGTGACTGATACTGTAATATAAAGGGGATAATACAGTGAAGAGCTCCCATCTTGTTGTCCCAAAATTCAACATAGAACACAACAGTGCTGTTTAAATAGTGTACATTCATTTTACTGTAGCAGAAAAAAAATTCTAGCGTTCCTTTCAAATAACAATTGTTGCATGTCTGGACTTGCAAGGCTTAAAACATTTGTATGAGCCCAAAAAAGTATTCACAGTATTCACTTTGTTTACGCATATGTAATGTACAATATGGTATATATCGTATGTATAAAAGTATGTGATGTACAACCTAGTGATCTGAACATGCACTGTACATTAAAGCAAACTGAGTTTGCAGGGATTGTTGTTCAGTAGATGTTACAGATGTTGGTGTCCCATCTTACTGCATCACTCAGCCTCTTTCAATGCTCCAGCTATGTGAAAAGATCACTTATACAACAATTTTTGCATTATTCTGTTTTTTTACTGGAACCAGTATTACTGTACTTGGCTCTAGGACATATACTGTGCCTGAGGGACTCAGGACAGTTCCACTACATTTAGTGTATAGGCATAAATGATTATCTTATGTTTTAGAGGAGACAGTATTTAGTTAGTATAGTGCTATGAATGCAACGCATTTATTCACTATGACTTTTCCCATTTATGAATAGATAATCCTAATAAAAGATTTGTAATATGTTTTCAGTATGATTTAGCCCCATTGTAACAGTGTGTCAATCTTGTCTGCTCTGTACAATGTCTCTGTACAGATTTTCTGAGGGTGAAATGACCTCAGTATATGAATGACAAAGGAGTCTTTATGTAATATCACATTATAACATCTTTAAAATGTCCAGAATTTCTGCTTCTTCAAATCAGCCTTCTTCTCTGATAATACATGATAATATAAAGTGTGTCTAGATGGATAGAAAGATAGATATATATGTATAGAGAGAGAGCAATAGATAGATATTGCCTATGATGGCATTGTTAAACATAAAATCTATTTACCACCTTAAAACAAGAGTAGGGATGTAAATAACTGCTATTCATATCACATTCACAAGTTCATAAGCTTCTCTGAGTCAGAGACCAATGTCAATGGTTCAGTGTTCTCTGGACAGTAGGTAATAGTAATAGTAGGTGACATAAATTATTAGCATGTAATGTCATGGGTACATTACATTGTAAGCTCCTCTGGTGCAGAACCTAATGTGATGGCACATGCTCACTGTACACCACTATAATAATGAACTGCTTAATCTACAGTTTATTCATTTTTAAATTATTGCACTCTTTTTCTTAGTCATTCATAACTGCTGAACATCTGACAGTCTTAGTTAATTTAGAAAATAAAGACATAAAAAAGCCTTGCTCTGGGTCCATGGGTGGCCAGGTTATGAAAGGTAAGAGCCTTAAACCTTCTCAGGTCTACAGAGGCCATCCTAAACTTAACTAAAAAAAAAAAAGGAAGAATCAGTGGCTGATTAAAAGTGGAGCAGGCTGAAAAATGTATCTACTAGACAACATTATAGGGATTAAGGATTACATAAAATAAAACCATGTTGTTCCAGAGCGTCAGTATAATACCTATTGATCCACCATCTTTATCTATGCTCTGGTAGTTTGAGGAGCAGCTGGTCACAAATAGACTAAGAGGATGTTAGGACCGACAAATAATCTTCCTAATGCAGTTATATATTAATCAATGTGTTCACTGGTGCAATAACATTAGGATTTAAATACTGAAATATATCATTTAACATTAGACAAGCACCCAGAATGGTAAGATTTTCTTGCAGTAGTTTGTGTCTTTGCCCCTCCCACAACAGTGAAATTTCACTGCAGCAATCTGTACCTCTGCTCATTCTGCATTGGTGAGATATACCTGTTGTTTGTATCTTTGCTCCACCCACAGTCATGCGAGTTTTCTGCAGAAATTGTGTGCCAGTTCCTCCCACAATAGTGGGATTTACCTGCAGTAGTCTCTGCTCTCTCCCACTCCTCCTAAACACAAATTTGTGAGACTTCCTCACATAGTTTATTTTTTACATTAGATATTTCCCTGCAGTAGCTTTTGTGACACCATTATTTGTCCGCAAGAGGTTGGAACTGGGAAATCTGGTGTAGGGAACCCACACTCAGTAGGCATTACTATATTATTATTAATATTATTATTTTTATTATTATACAGTATTAACCTCCTGGGCATCTCACTGATGTCTAGATTTCTGTACCAAAAGCGGTACACTGTTTTTCACGAAATTTTATTTTTAAATTGTAGACCTGTAACTTACAGAAATATGTCCGAACAAGGGTCTAGTAGATATCATGAATATAAACAAAGTTTCAAACACACAATCATGTAAAAAAAAAAAAAAATTACTTTTAATAAAATTAAATAAAAAACACAAAACTCAGCTTAAACAAGAATACATAAATAAATGAAAAATACTGAAAATGCGATAATTCGGTATACTGTATACTGTATACTAATATATTTTTCTAAAACACCTCCCTAGTGTCCAACAGTCCAACGTCACATACCTATAGACAAAACCACATAAATATATTTTGTATTATTTTGTATTGGACTGGATACAGGACTTTGTATTGAATCCAATACAAAATATTTGAATTTCCCGCTATGACCCCCATCGACGGGTGCATGCACTGACATCATCAGGAATCGCAGAGGGACGCGTACGCGAACGCCGGATGTTCTAATTCTTTCCGAACTTCCGTACTTCCATGCAAAAAGTGTTACATTTTTTGCATGGACATTTATTTTAGATTGTAGGCTATAATTCACCGAATTACTCAATAATTACTTATAATTCACCGATCTACCGCATAACTCACCGAAATATGTCCAAAATTTTATAAATTTAATAAATTTTTTTTTTTATAAAACATTAAAAAAAAATCTTAAAAAAAAAATAGTGTATAATGTAATGTAATTGTACAGTAGCCTATATAATATATATATAATACAATTATATATATATTATGCAACGATTTCTTTGTATTGGACTCAATACAGCTTTTTTGTATTGAGTTCAATACAAAGTGATTTGAATTTCCCGCCCCACATCCCGCACCGACGCATGCAGCGACGTCACCGGGAAACCCCGGAGATCGTCACTGCACTCGCCGGGAGAAGAAGGAAGACGTGTCCGGAGGAGCTGCGGGGACTGGGTAAGTATTTTCCTTCAGTTGTAATCTGATTGTCATTCAATGTATGACAATCGGATTGCAATATAACGTTTGTTTATATTTGTAACCACCGGAGAAAAGTTCGGGTTTAACACTTTTTGCTGTTTTGTGTTTTTACCCCGAACTATGTCGGGTTTAACGCCCAGGTGGTTAAAGCACCAACATATTACCCATAGTCATGTCACAAGCTGTCCCTCAAAGGAGCACACAATCTAATGTCCCCACCTCAGTCATATATCTTTATTACAGTCTAAGGTCAATTTTTTTTTGTTAAGTCAATTAACCAAATGCATGGTTTTTGGAATGTGGGAGGAAACCTAAGTACCAGGAGGAAACCCACACAAACACAGGGAGATCTTGCAAACTCCATGCAGATAGTGTCCTGGCCGAGATTCAAAGCTGGGACCCAGCACTGTAAAGACCAGAGTGCTAACCAGTAAGCCACTGTACTACCGTGTTCCCAATTCCTTATTGGTATTTTATCATATATTTCGTTTTTTAGAAAATGGCATTGTCAAATAATAAATAAAGCGGACTACAAAGATCACTCAGACTTTACCTGCTGTCAATATTGTTCTCAATTTTTAGCAAGTTTTTGACCACTAGGTGTCCCTACTTTATTTCTCTTCGCAATGATGTAAAGAATAAATAATTGGAAGCATTAATATTTTAATATTCATATGTAGAGCTAAGTGGGTATTTCAGTACAATGCAGTTAATATTCTTTCTTTTAATATTCATAAGTATAAAATCTAAAGTGATGCAAAGCCAGCAACCGTTTTAACTAGCAAGAGGAATTTGCAGTCCCGCCATGCTCTATCCCTCAGGCTTCTCTGTCTTGACACTCACAGGAGTTATATAACCATGTCTCAGCTAAATATAGCTGCCTGTTGATCCATAGTCTCTTATAAGAGCCAGTTAGGCTATAAAGACCAGAGCTGTGTCGGCACAGTACTGTGCTATGAACAGATCTGCATGCATGTGAAAAAAATAAACACTTTTACAGTTACAAACATATTGAATGATTTAAAAAAGAGTTCTAAAAAAGACTTGGTTTATGGGTTTAATAGCCATGCACAAAAGTGGTAGTGCACAGTAAGAACGTACTAAACTCCATCTATGTAAAAATCAAGAATTGCTTTTTGAAATATGTTAAAGCTGTCCGTAGAACACTAACTGACCAAAAGTACTCTGTGAAAAAGAGATTCATTAGGGCAGAATAGGACCCTAGGCAAGGTAACAGGTTCAAAACCCTCATACCTTATTTACATGATTACATAATTTACATTGATAATAAATTTGTAAGCAAAGAAGAAGCCTTCCTATGTGTATTGTCTATACAGGTATGGTCACATAAGATATCACCTGTCTAAAAGTTCATTCTTTTGTAAAATGGCGGGGAGAAACATAGCTCTAGCCAACTGTGTTATTCTCTGACTGCAAAGGTATGAAGGTTGTATTGAGACCCCAGAACTTCCCCTGGGCCTCAGCCACTATCCTATGGCTGCCTTGTGGATAATCCTACTCTTAAGGGAATTTGACAAGGTAAACCTGCAGCATGAGAATAATGTTCTGGCAAATTGTGGGCATAAAATAAATAGTAGTATGATTTTAAAGAGCATCAACAATATTGAAAGTGGCCTTCAAGCTACAACATCCTTACAGGATATATATATTATAGCTGTAATATATGACTCCCTAAAGCAGCAAGAGATATTCCTTACGTAATGGTATCCATGTACACAAATAGGGAGTTATGGCAGAATCCAGATTTCTCAAATGCACTCCTAAAAAATGTCAATAACTTTTGGAAGAAATAGAAAGGCCCATAGCAAAATAGGAGCAGGGCCTTCATGACAGGAGTGTAAGGGGCTGCCCAGCGAGAAAAGAAGGGGGGGAGTGGTGGTGAAGAGTAGGTGGAGTAAGGGTTAAAGATTTAAAAGATGCACAAGGAGGAGCGAAGGTGGATTGGTAAGGAAGAAACGTGGGGTGGAGTAAGAGGACAGATATAAGGGGGGAGCTGTGTTGGAGGGGGTCACATTTTTATAAGAAGAAAATTAGGATAGGTATCATCAATGGAGTCTCTTGACGCATTGATGAGGCAGCTTAGGGATGCAGCGGCTTCACATGGTGAAGCTTGGCTGCAGGCTAGGGTTGCGGAAGCTGTGGGGGATGCAGGAGGGGGTCCCCCACCAGGTAGAGTAGAAGGGTTACGGCCGCAGAGGATTAGAGCCCCGGTGCGCCTAAGTCCAGACCCTTTTAATACGACCCAGCGCCATCCTGGGCGCCCCTCTAGGGACCCTCCTGGCAGGGCTGTCGGGCGCAGATCTGCTCGTAGCAGCGCCAAGTCAGGGAGGAATCCCCTTCTTCGGCGGAGTTCTGGTGGGGGGGCTGCGGCTGACAGGGAGCGCAGCCCCCTGGAGAAGAGTGTGGAGGCCTCAGCGGTTGAGGCCTTGCCGAGGCCTGGGACCTCCGGCGGTGTGAGGTCCCAGGATAGAGCGAGCAACATAGGGGCTGTGGTCGGCAGGGGACGCAGCCCCTGTTTAAGGTCAGGTGCGGCCTTGTCAGGGGAGGCCGCACCTGAAGCTGGGGCCTCGCGTTCGGCGAGGACCCGGCGCACGGCTTCCAGGAGGGGGGCTGCGGCTGGGAGGGAGCGCAGCCCCCGTTCGCCTGGGCTGCCAGAGCGGCGTTGGAGGGCCTCACCTGAAGCTGGGCCCTCGCGTAATGTGGAGGCCCGGCGGACGGCGGTGGCGGCTGGTCCGGTCGAGGACACGGCCAGGGAAGGAGCGGTACCTGGCAGGAAGGATGGGGGTGGTCGACCCCGCAGAAGATCTGGCTCTTGGAGGATGGCGAGCGTGGACAAGATGGCGCCCGAGGCCTGCCCGCGTGGTCGGAAGAGAACCGGAAGTGACGCGGGGTGGAGCCGGGCCGCGTCATCGGAGTCGCCAGGAAGTGACGTAGGACTGGCTTCGATCCCGGAAGTGCAGCGGTCGGAGGGGGAGGTTTCCTCCTCCGGGGAAGAAGAAGGATCGGGCTGGGTGCCGGAGCCGGTGCAGGGCCCTGGGCGTGAGGGCATGGGACCCCTGGCGACCTGAGGAGGCACAGGCTCATACCCCGTACATTTATGAATTGGCTACAGGCATTTTGTATTCTGGCGGGGGTAATTAGTGAGAAACAGCCGGACCAGTGTGCGGCGCTTTTCTGCTATTTGGATACGGTGCGGGAAGCATATAGACAGTATGGGGGGGTGTGTTGGCTGCGCTATGATGAGCACTTTAGGCAGAGGAAAGCGGTGAGGCCTTCTTTACGGTGGGATCACAAAGATATAGGTTTGTGGATGAGGTTGATGACCGTGGGGAGGCAAGGAGAAGGGCAGCCCTTTCAGGGGGGAGGGGGGGTGTCTCAGGTTGGGGGAGTCCAAAGGACAAATAAGAAGAAAGGCGTGTGTTGGCTATACAACGAAGGGGGTTGCAAGTTTGGGGGAGGGTGTCGCTTTCGGCACGAGTGTTCAGGATGTGGGGGGAATCACGGATTGTCCAGATGCTTTAAACAGGGTTCAGGAAAGAGTGGAGATGGGGCTGGAAAAGGGGGTGACACCGGTGATGGTCGCAAGGATGCGCCCCTTTTTAGATAAATATCCCAATAGGGCGGCGGCCAAAGTCCTGGCTGAGGGGTTTACAGTGGGCTTCTGGATTCCTAGTGAGGTTGTGTGTTTGTCGAGGGAGCCGCAGAATTTGAGATCAGCGCTGAGATTTCCGGAAGTGGTGAAGGACAAGCTAGCAAAAGAGGTAAGTTTGGGGAGGATGAGTGGTCCTTTTGCTTCCCCTCCATTAGCGGATTTGGTTGTTTCCCCCTTGGGATTGGTGCCTAAGAAGGAACCGGGGAAATTTTGGATGATTCACCATTTATCGTTTCCCGGGGGGGTTCGGTGAATGATGGTATTGATCCGGAAGTGTGTGCTGTGGCGTATACTTCCTTTGACGCAGCAATCAGGTGGGTGAGGAGATATGGGCCGGGGGCTTTGTTAGCGAAAGCGGATATTGAGGCCGCCTTCTGGCTTTTACCTGTTCACCCGGATTGTGTGCAGTTGTTGGGTTGTAAGTGGGAGGGGGGGTATTATGTTGATAGGTGTTTGCCAATGGGTTGTTCTATCTCCTGTGCTTTGTTTGAGCAGTTTAGTACTTTTTTGAAATGGGTGGGTAAATTTGTGTCTGAAGTTGATTCGGTTATACACTATTTGGACAATTTTCTTTTGATTGGGCCGGCGGGCAGTTCAGTGTGTAGGGTGCTGTTGGCTACCTTGCAGCACGTGGCGGAAAGGTTTGGGGTTCCATTGGCGGATGACAAAACGGAAGGGCCAGTTACGGCCTTGACCTTTTTGGGCATTGAATTGGACACAGTGGCAATGGAGAGCAGGTTGCCGCGGGACAAGTTGAATGCCTTAAGATGTGAAGTGGGGGCGGCTAAAGGGCGCAGAAAAATGAAGTTGAGAGAGGTGCAGTCCTTGCTAGGTAAGTTAAATTTTGCATGTAGAGTGGTGCGGATGGGCAGGGTTTTCTGCCGGAGGTTGGGGGCGGCTACAGCGGGGGTCAAGGCGCCGGGTCATTTTGTTCGTTTGAATGCAGGGGTAAGGGCAGATTTAGAGGCATGGGATTTGTTCTTGGGGCACTTCAATGGGAAAGCATTGTGGTTGGAGGGGCCTGTGGATACAGTTGATTTGGAGTTATTTACTGATGCAGCTGGGGGGGTTGGCTTTGGGGCATATTTTCGGGGTAAGTAGTGTGCGGGGGTGTGGCCACAGAGTTGGATACAAGAGGGTCTGGTTAAGAATTTAGTAGTTTTAGACTTGTTTCCTATTGTTTTGGCGGTGGAACTATGGGGTAAGGAATTGGCAAACAAAAAAGTTTGTTTTTATTGTGATAATTTGGGGGTGGTACAGGTGATAAACAACTTTACAGTTTCATCGGGTCCTGCTGTGCGGTTGTTAAGGCATTTGGTTTTTAAGTGCATGGCATATAATGTGTTTATCTTTGCAAAGCATATTCCAGGGGTTGATAATAAGGTGGCTGACGCATTATCTCGTTTGCAGAGGGACAGATTTCGAGAGTTGGCTCCGGATGCAGAGGACATTGGTCAGAGGTGCCCAGAACATCTGTGGGAAATTGCGAGGGGGTTATCGGAGGGCTTGTTCGGAGGTCAGTGAGCGAGAGGACTTAGAAGGCGTATGAGGCGGTATGGTCCGAGTGCTTGGGGTGGCAGGCACAGTGGACAAGAGGGGTCAGGGACGCGCCTGTGGTTGGGGTGTTAGGTCTGTTGGCTAAAAAGTTACTGAGGGTGTGTCGGTTGCGGGGGTGAATAGGATGATGGCGGGTTTGGCGTTTGGTTTTAAGTTTAGGGGGATGGAAGACGTTACAAAGTCATTTATTGTGCGGCAGGCTCTTAAAGGGTTTAGAAAGGGTAGGAAGGTGTGTGACAGTAGACGGCCTTTGTCGTTTGACTTGTTGAAGGGCTTGGTGAGGAAATTGAAGGTACTATGTTTTGGGGAATATGAAGTTTTGCTGTTTAGGGCCGCTTTTGTGACGGCGTTCTTTGGAGCTATGCGGATAGGGGAACTGGTGAGCCCGGCGAGAGATCGACCTGGAGGTCTGTTAGCAGAGGATGTAGAGTTCAGTGCGGATAAGGTGAGTTTGAAAATTCGGCGGTCAAAGACGGATCAATTGGGATAAGGTTTTCGGGTGGCTCTCTTTTCCTTGGAGGGTTCAGGGGTTTGTCCGGTGCGGGCTGTGGAGGAATTTTTGAAGGTTCGACCTCAAAAACCGGGCCCCCTTTTGCTGCATGAGGACGGGACGTACTTGTCACGTTTTCAATTTGTGGCAGTATTTAGACAAGGATTGGCATTGCTGGGGGTACAGAGTAAAGAATATTCGACGCATTCATTTAGGATTGGGGCAGCCACGGAGGCGGCTAGGTGGGGGGTGGAGGAGTCAATTATTAAGAAGATTGGTCGTTGGGAATCGGAGCGTTTTGGGGTGTACGTGAGGCCACATTTATTGCAAATGAAGGGGGGATGTGGTAGTTGAAAAATGGGGGGGGGTGGTGAGTTTACTTGGAGTGTCAGGGGTTTTTCTGGCATGGTTTGCTTTGTTTTTTCAGGTCGGAACCCAGGCCTGGTGTGGATTCTTGACCATTCATACGTTTGGTGGGGTGCCCGGAGAGCTGCGGTCAGGGCTGACGGCAGGCAATTGGGAGTGCCTAGGACAGAGGCTACGGTGCGGTTGATTGGAGTACCAGGAATGCTGTGGAGTCGGGTGGTGCCGGAGGTCAGGAAATACGCAGCGCTGGATAGGCCACCCAATGTTTTGGTAGTACATGCGGGAGGTAATGATTTGGGTAAAAGAGGGATAAGGGAGTTGATTAGGGACCTTAGGTTGGATTTTTTAAGGTTGCAGGTGGAATTTCCGGGTATGTTGGTGGTATGGTCGAATATTGTGGCAAGGACTAGTTGGAGGGGTGCACGGTCAGTTGAGGGTGTTAATAGGGGTAGAATTAAAGTCAATCAGGAAGTGGGAAGGTTTTTGGCACGACATGGAGGTGTGGTGGTGCGCCACAGGGAATTGGAAGAGGAGACGTGGCGGTATCTCAGAGGGGATGGGGTTCATTTGAACGCCATAGGTATAGACTTGTGGTGCTTGGGTTTACAGGATGGAGTTTAACGGGCCCTTCGTGTGTGGAGGGGCGCGCAAGAGTAAGTGGTCACTCTTCCTCGCTGTGGCAGTTGGGGTCTGGGGGGTAAGGTAAGTGCCCGGTGGTAAGTCGGGGGTGAAGGGGCATCCCGGGTGGTGGAGTCCCCCTTTAAATTGGCTGTGTTGGGGCCCCTGAGGCAGGGTGGGCCCAGGGGCCATAGCGTGGTTCATGGTGGGTTGCAACTATTGCAACTGGAGGCGGGCTTTACCTTCCATGACCTGCAGCCTGGAGATATACAAGTTTATAAAAGGTTAATTTAGAAATGTGGGGGTTAAGAAAAGGTTAATAATTGAGGTTATTTATGGTTATAGCGTATATATATATAGTTATTTATAAATGTTTAAAGGTTATGTTTATATTAATGTGATTTATGTTATTTATGGTATTTATGGTTATGTAAATTATATTATTAAAGGTTAACTGTTTATGGTTATTAATGTTACAAAGTATATATTTATATTTTATTTACTTATGTTATTTAATGGTTATAAATAAACGGCTGCTTGCCAGACAATTTTAAGTCCAAAAAGTGTTGTGTGTTGATATGCAGTAGGTTGGCAAGTAGGGGAGGGGGTTAGTATAATATGGAAATGGTGGTTAAAGGGAGGGGGGGGACATAGAAAAGAGCAAGGGCAAGGCATCCGCACTACCCTAGTCATGATATTTGTATGTATGACTGATACTTCGATATTTGGGTAACTTATGTCATGTTAAATAGATTGTGAAAGTGGTGGAGCATTTCTTTGATCACAGGATTAGAGTTATGTTATCTTTGAAATGTGTGAAATATATATAAATAACTAGTGTTATGTGTTTATGGGAGTCACTTAGTGTAGTGCAAACTTCAGATGGAAATGGAACACTGGTTGTTGTTTTCAATAGATTAGACATTGTATTTAATAAAAAAAATAATAATTTAACTGAAATCTATAGAAAACTGGGCTTTCCAAAATGTTTGATTGGGGTGGTTGATGGGTTCATAATGGTTAAGCCTGGTAAATGATCAATATCAGGGGGACAAGTTGTGTGCCAGCATTTAAACTTAGTATTAAATTTTGGTTCCCCATCACTACATGACTACATGACAGGTTTGCTTTATTGCAAAGCCCGGTATTGAGGAAAGGTGTTGGGTGACAATACTTCTGCTGACCATCAATATGAAATACATCAAAATGAATTCAAACTGATATCTTTTGGGTGACATGCTCCTTCTTTGCAACTCTCTATGATTGAATAATTTAAATTGAATTAGATCCTGGCCCGCGAGTCCCCTCTCTGGTCTGGCGTCCCTGCGAGTCCTCCTGAGCCTCCTTCTGTCTTCCTGCTTTTCAGCTTACACGAGTCCTCCTGGGCAGGCTCGCGTTGCTTCACAGCAGGACTCGTGTAAGCTGAAAAGCAGGACGTGAGCCTGGATTGGCTCTCCAGTGGAGAGCCTGGATTGGCTCTTCACTGGAACACGCCCATTCATTAAAGGAACGCGCCCATTCATTACTAAGAACTAGTAGTGTACAGTTCTTTCTGCCTCTCAGTTCTCTCACAATAGTGAGATCTGACAGGCAGAAGGAACAGTACAATACTGGGCATATAACACGACCCCCAAATGATTGGTTAGAGTGGGGGGTCGTCTTATACGCCCAGTCGTCTTATACACTGGAAAATACGGTACATATCCGCTAGTGGAAGAGTATGGCACAGGGTGTAAACCAATATTCTTCAACAACAGATAAAATAAAAACAAAAACAGACACATATAACAAAGCAGCCCAGGGGAGAAGGGGGGATGGGAGGGGGAAGGGGAATGCCGCTCGATACAAAAATAAAAGAGATATATATTAACCCTCAATACCGGGGCTGTGTTCCAGCCTGTAAGCCTGGAAACTAAATAAAATATGTATGGAATCGGGGAGATTTTTTAAACCAATCCCAGATGGACCAGGTAATTCTAAATTGTTCCAATCTATCATCATCCTCCGCGACCAACATCTCTATATGGCGGATTTTTTCAAGTTCGCAGACCCAATTGGCTATAGAAGGAGCAGCAGATTGCTTCCACAATCTCGGAATAGTGGCCCTTGCTGCCGTAAGAAAATGATGTAGGACCCCACCTTTGATGGTTTTGAGCGAACCCGGAACCATGGATAAAAGAGTTTTTTTGGGAGTATTGGTTATGGTGGACCCAGTGCTGTCATTAAATACCTGAATAATCGTGTCCCAAAAGCGATATATAAGTGGACACTCCCACCATATATGAAGCATTGTCCCCTTTTGTAAGTGGCATCGCCAACAGAGATCCGAATGTGTGAGGGAGATTCTATGGAGATCCACAGGGCAATAATACCACCTGGATAGAATTTTGTAATTAACCTCTTGAGCTCTAGAGGTTAAGGCCAACTTATGCATCAGGGTAAATAGATTTTTCCCAATCATCCGCAGTTAGGACTCCAGTCATTTCCCTCTCCCAATATCTGGTGTATATAGGTGCAGAGGGCTCAGAGTCCAGAGCAAGTAGCTCATACAACCTGGACACAACATGAAAGGGGCGGTCAGGCGAGCTAACCAACTGCTCAAAAAACGTCAAACTTCTATATAGGAATGATAAGTCAGTAAAGGAAGCTACAAATGATGACAGTTGCCTATATGAAAGCCAAGATAGCAACTTGCTTCTGTTTGGGAAATCCAGGGAGGCCAGTGGGGGAACCCGTCCATTATGTAATATATTCCCGAGATGACGGCTGTCCGAGGCGGACCAAGATAAAAATGTGGAGGTTCGCATTGCCGGTGGGATTGCTGGATTATCAAATAGCGGTGTCATGGGTCCTGGATTCGTCGACAATTTGCCAACTCTGAGGAGGATATACCAATTGTGTAATAAATCTAATGTAGGGGTAGAGGGTGGGCCGGCTGTATCAACGACAGGTCCACCCATGGCAGGGATCGGAGATTAACTGGAGATAAGCAATCTTCCAGCCGTACCCATTCCTTCATCTCCCTGTTGTGAAACCAGTCTATCAAACGCACTAAAACCGATGCCCTATAATAGGAAATAACATCCGGGGGCCCTGCACCTCCTCTTTTTTTGGCCTTGGACAAGGTACTAAAAGCCAGTCTAGGGCGTTTCTGTTGCCATATAAATTTTAAAAATAACCTATGAATTTTACGAAGATATGTGGTTGGCAAGAATATGGGGACCGATTGAAAAAGGTATTACAGTCTGGGGATTATATCCATCTTAAGTGTGTTTATACGGGCGAACCAGGAGAGAGGCAGGGAATCATATTTCTGAAGGTCAGATTGAAGTTTACTGTACATTGAGGAATACTTAAGGGAGAACAATTTGGAGGGATCCGATGGAACCATTATACCCAGATATTTAATGGCATCAGAGCAAATCCAGAAAGGCACATTAGAACGCATAGCTGACATTTGAGTGGAGTCCAAGGTAACATTAAGAATTTCAGATTTGGAATAGTTGACCTTGAAATTACTATGTGTACCAAATTCATTAAGTTCCCTCATGATGGAAGGTATCGTGATATGAGGGGATGTTATATATATCAAGAGGTCATCTGCGTATAAAGAAATTTTATATTGTGTATCACCCACCTGGATCCCTTTTACATCTGGATTGTGGCCCAAAGCCACAGCCAAATGGTCCATGATAAAGGCATAAAGTAAAGGGGAGAGAGGGCACATCTGCCTCGTGCCTTTCTTGATTTGAAAAGAATCGGAGAGAGTGACATTAACCCACACCTGAGCTCTGGGTGAAGAGTACAATGCTGCAATTCTATAGACCATGCAGGGGCCCAGGCCCACCTGACATAACGCCGAGTACATAAACTGCCAACTAACCCTGTCAAAGGCTTTTTCAGCGTCTATTGACAGTAAGCACGCAGGGATACCTGAGGATTTAGCAAATTGGGTCAGCAGGAGAGTCTTAATAGAATTATCCTTGGCTTCCCTTCCGTAAATAAACCCTGTTTGATCCTTATGGTTCAATGATGGCATATGTGGGGACAACCTATTGGCAATCAACTTGGAAAAAATTTTTGCAGGGGAAGGCAAACAAGGCAAACAAGCAATCAAAAACAAACATGTGGTTCCCGCCTGGGGGAACCCGCAAAACCATAAACAATATATAAAGTAGGAACAAACTCTTTTGCCCCAAACTCGCATTTGCCCAATATACTTAACAATTATAGAATCACAGTAGCAAAATCACATAGCATAACATAAAGGACATATACATATAATGAGCAATTTGCCAGTCTCCTACCAAATTAGGCTAAGGAACTCAGAAAACAAAATCCCAGATATCAGGATGGGCCTGACCAAGCAGGAGAAATACCATGAAAAGTCCCAACACGAATTAGACGCTTCATACGCAGGAACGTAGAGGCTCCCATTGAGGTTGGGCAGTCCAATCGACTAAACGGCTGAAAGCTGTGTGAGTCAGATTCGGTGATAGTCCGATGGCACTTGATGGCCTAGAGGGTACGTAGGTAGAGAAGATGGTAGATAAAGTTGCAATACCATCGCTTGAGGAGGTTTGAGAGCTGAAAAACAAAGAGAAAAAAAAAAAAGAGGGAAAACCTTCCTGCAGCATAATCAGAACAGGCTAGGTGGTTGTAGGAGGAGGAGGGTTAAGATGACCCAGAGAAGCGCTGGGGGGGTCTATCCGGCGGACTTCGGAGAGGAGCTTGGATTCCTGCTGGTCTGCTGATAAGGAGTGACGTTGCTGAGGGCCATTCAGGTAGTATGATGTCCGGAAGATGCAGATCCCGTACAATGCGAGGTAAGTCGGATGGCTCATGGAGAATAAGGGTCCTGCCTTCCGATCTGATAATGAGATGAAAAGGATATCCCCATCTGTATGGGATGTTCCGTTCGCAGAGAACTGTAAGGAGCGGTTTAAGGGCCCTGCGAAGATCAAGTGTATGTTTAGAGAGGTCAGGCAGCAGTTGTAGCTGTGCTCTAGCATATTCGATAAAAGTAGATTCCCTGGCTTTCTTCATGATATCTTCCCTGGTTCTGAAGAAGTGGATACGGCATATAACATCTCTAGGGCGTTGCGGGTTCGTACTGCGTGGGCCCAGGGTTCTATGAATCCTATCGATCTCTAAATCAACATCAGATGGAACAGCAAGAAGTTTAGCAAAAATGGAATAGGCCGCTGTCGGCAATTCTGAATTCGGTATCGTTTCAGGGAGGCCCCTTATAAGGATGTTGTTCCGCCTGTTGCGGTTTTCAGCGTCATCATGTAGTAAACACAACATATTAATTTGCGCTTCATGGCGTTCCAGGATGTCCGTTTGGGACGTAACTTGTGAAGAAAGATCAGCAAATTGGTTTTGGAGAGCTGTGGTGGTACTGGTCACTTGTTGTATGGATTGCCACATGGCATGAAATTCTGCCTTACAACTCGCCTCTAAACAACTTATACTGTAATCCAGGTCCTGCCTGGGGGTAAGGCTCTGAGATGGGCCTTCCAATCCCATTCCTCCCCAGAGGCCATTTTATCTGGTCTATGGCTGAGGGATTCCTCCATAAGGGGAGTAAAGGTGCGTACACACTTCCAATTTTTATCGTTCCAATCGAACGACGAACGATCGATTGGGCAAAAAATCGTTGGTAAAAAAGTAACCAACGACGCCGACGAACGAGGAAAGTCGCTGGAAACGAACGACCGGACCGACGGATCGGATTGGACGACGATCGTTGAACATCGTTCGTGTGTACGGTCGTTCGTTGATCGTCCATGTTCAGAGCATGCGTGATGAACGAACGTCCGTTCACTTTACTGTCGTGCACATAGTTCCTCTGTCGCTCAAACGATCGTATCTATTGTGTGTACAATATCTATGAACGATCGTGTCGTTAACTCTATGTGCAGGATCGGTGCTATACGATCGTTCGTATATATCGTGCATGAACGTTCGTCGTTCGTTTTCCAACGATAATAATTGGAAGTGTGTATGTAGCTTTAAGCTAGGGCTACAGCCAGAAGATCCAGGGCGTACCTCTGAAGGCGGTGGGGTAGATGCTTCTGAGTCCTGTGCTTCCAGTTCCTGCTGAGGGCCGGATCGCGTCTGTGTGGGCCGCAGCTCCTGAGCTGACGCTTCGGGTGCGGCTGAAAATCGAGCCCCCGGCTTTGAGGCCCTATCGCGGTCGGTGCAGCCGCCCGTGGAAAAAAAACCCGGGATGCCTCCGGATGAAGACTCCCCTCCACCGGGGCACCCCTTCTGTGTCCCCTTCACCTTGGGACCCATGTGCCGGTTAGAAAAAGGCGCTGTAGTGCTTACACAAGGCAGATTCCCCAGAAGGGATGCGGAGCTCGGGAGATGCACATCTCACTCCACCACCATCAGGCCACGCCCCCCCAGATTGCAGCTAATTTTTAAGAAAATGTTTAATAGCCCGTCTCTCAGAGATACAAATGTATGTTGTAGTTACCAACATTTTAATAACTAAAGCGTTATAATATTTTTCTAATAGTATACAGGTGTGGCCTAGAACAATACAACTAATGCTGAGCTATTCCAGTCTGATAGGCCCATTGTTTTAATTAGAGTTTGACATGTCTGCCTTAAAGTATAAAGTTACAGGGTAAATTTTTGAGAAAGACAAAGGATGCCATATGACATAGGAGGAAACTGGATGCCAAGGTCTAGTGTCCCTCTCTGTGGTCTGCCATTGCCTCTAGCCACTGGAATCAAGCCAGCGAGTTTCAAATTTAGCCTCCATGTGTGGCCAGCCATTCTGCTGAACCTGGCACAGCTGAACAAGTCTAATACAGGTAAAAAAAAAGCTCTACATCAATGGCACAACTATCTTGTTTGTTGGCATCTTGTTATAAATCACAAGACATAAATAAAGAGTACAAAAAACTAAACATACAGCACTGTACCAGTTCATGGTATGCCCAACATATGGGTGGTTATTAAATTATTATATATGAATTATCACTATATATAGACGGCTATTATATAATAAAGATTAAATTAAACTCCTTGTAAAATCCCTTTTTTTAGTAGTTCACTGGGAGACATATTGGACCATATGGTATTTTGCTGGCACAAAAAGCAAAAGAAATGGTTTAACTTCTGAGCTATACTCCCCAGCTCTGCCACCCACCCCCAAAGAAGCTGGTTGGAGGAACCCCAGAGTACAGCAGAGGGAATTTTTTTTTAGTCACTACAAATGTAAATATATTTCCTTGACATGCAAGTGACACTTTAGTGACAGGGTCACATCAATGCTTTAAAACTGATCAGTTAATATAAATAGCACATTTTAGTCCCCCTCACCACCACCAATTATAGGTTTCCCACAGTTGTAACAACATCATATGGTTGTGAAGACCAAGTTCTCAATCATGTAATAAGAAAGTATATTAGTAAAACAACACAACAAAAGTGTATATTTGATTACATTAATTAAATAATACATTATCAAGCCCATTGTAATTGTTTTTTGTTTTTTTTTTGTAATAGGTGAAATTTTAACAAAGGCAAATTATTGTTCTACACAATATGAGTAAAACTCATATTATAAACCCACATTTGTTTCTTATTTTGTACTGTGCTGGGGACGATGATGGTATATTTAAATCAAAAATAAAGATAACATTAATGTACAAAACACTCACTAGAAGTACATAAAAATCTCAAAGGCAAATCCAATTAGGATTTCAATAAAAAAAAATGTTTTTTCTAATTCTACATACTATAAATAGTTTAAAAGAGATCCCCCAGACCGCCTAAAATCCAGGAAAAAAGAGCTCTGGATTGTAGAACTTATATCTCGCCTTAGTGGCACCAAACTGTACTCTAAACAATTGGTAAAAGTTGGCACAAATCATGCTTTCCCTATTACTTGGGCTTCCACATGAAAATTGTGGCAAACCAAGCAGAAATGTAAAGTACAATTCTAACAGTATTACTGTGAATAAAAAATCATATCATATAACATAACTGTTTCTTAGTTGTACAGAAAAGGAATAAATACATAATTGTGACACATGTACCACATTTTCTGGTAACCTTTAAATATATTCACTAAATGAAGTAAAACAAAAAAGGTTTGAGACACAAGATTTCTCAGTTAGGTCACCACCTTCCTAGTTCCCATTCTTCTTGGTGGTAGTTCTGCATACAAAATGGCTAATTTGCTGTCTATTAAACAGAATTCCATTCATGTAAGTATGCCACAGTGCCAGCAGGTTAAGTAGACTGGTGGCTTAATGTACAGCATAAGTAAAAATATCCTTTGTTAACCTGTCTAAACAGCCATTAGAAAAATAAACAATTCATTAAAATCATATTATGGAGAAAAGCTTTTCCTGTGCATACGTCCACCTATAAACATATTAACTGGCACTTTCATGGATGGGCCCCATGGATGACCACTGTTCAAAGATGTCCTGCAGCAACTGTTAACCATACACAACTTGATGCACTGGATGTTGAAGTGCAATGTATTATTTTGTAAAACATGACTTCTCTGCAAAAAATATGGACACCCTTGTTTTACTGACTGTTATAGGTATATATTTACTACTATATACACCTTTCCAAAAGTTTACATACAATCATCTGTATTGGTGAATTGTGGTGTTGATGCGGGCACAATATTCACTGCGTTTGCTTAAAATGCTAACATGACATTATAACATGGCTGATATTTCTGCACTCTTTTCACTCTAAAATTTTATATTAGATTTTTATATCACAGTTTTAAAACTTTTAGGATATTTATAAAACTGCATTGAAAAAAAGAGATCCTGGAGTGAGTAAAATGAAAACCCGTGAACATGATGTAAAATGTGTGACAATCAATACAAAATCATCATCAGAGATTTCCTCTAAGATAGGAAAGAAGGCAGCAGGAGGGGGAGAGTGAAGATGGTAAGACATTAAAGGGTCGATGTTCTGTGTAACCTGCTTCCACTTGTATCAAACTCACTCCCATGTACTTTTACAAGAAGCTCTGCCCTAGCTGGTTTACCTCAATTTGGCTACTATATTTGTATGTAATATTGTGCATATTCATAGTATATATTTATTATCAGTGCAGGAAAAGATATGAGGAGGGAGGGCAAAATAAAAAGGAGAGAGAGAAAGTACGGTGCGCTCCCCAGCGGAGTTCTTCTCCTAACTCTGTGGGGGGTGGAGACAGACCGGCCAGAGCCACGGACCACCAAAGAATTCTTTGCAAAATTAGAGTGGCCATGCGTGTTCCCACCCATGCCATCAGATCAGAGAAGGAGACAAGAGAGACAAAAGAAGGGTAATAATAGGATAATATGATAGACACTGTGGGAATTGAGGGGCTGCCCCCCATTCATCACCCCAAAGTTACAGATTTCTTTCAGCATTTTTACAACTAGTCAAACATTCATCCTTATATTTTATTTATTAAATTATGTCTCTCTGACACTTAGGATGCTGCTATTATCTTTATTATCCAGAAAACCCACTGTGTGTTCCTCTAAATCTGATTTTACTTTCTTACCAAGAGATTGACTTCCTAGCTAACCCTCACCCACCTGCCTTTCCCACTCCAATGAGAGTTTGCTAGTTGCCACCTGAGGCACTCCCATTGGACAGGGTATGGTAGGACAGCTGTACTCAGTTCCAAACATCTTGAAAACTAAGCCCCTATTAAGAATTAGGGGACTCACATAAGAGAGTTTTTTGATGAAAAAAAGTAACTTCTTGTATCCTATCTTTGGCAGTTTTAAATGTTTAAATGGGCAGACAGGTTTAGGTTAAAGTATAATCTAGGTGTTTTATTTAGATTTGTGATGAGGGGTTAAAACCTTTGTTAGGTTTTTAATGTGGTATGTGTCCCAATTCTAATATTTTCCTAAATATCAATGATCAAGGGTATTTCCAGAGTTAAGAGTTGCCACAAGAGCAGGGGAAATCTTACACTAGGGACAACTGTCTAAGAGGGGATTAATTTTAGAAAGATACCCTTTCACTTCCTGTTGAGTCTATAGGACAAGAAGTACTGTAATCGCTATAATGCGATAGTGTTGGCAAAAAAGCAAACAGTGGTTTAAAAAAAATATATATTTTTTGCTTTAGATCTACTTTCAGCTTACATCAAACATTCCACAACTTTTTCTGTATTTGCTTTTTTTGTTCAGATATAATACACATCTTGTTTTTTCCATTATGAGTCCAGCCTTAGTAGTTTGACAGCCAGGGAAAGTGGTAGTAAAAATAAACAGGCTTTTAAGAATGGGGTCTGAACCTCTCACAAATGCATCATGTTTTTTGCAATTATTATTTGTTCCTCGGGAAAACAAAAGAAATACTTCAGCCTCAAATCTTTTCTGACAAATTTCTACTTTCACCTAAACTGTTTATAAAGCTGGTAAACCTAAACCAGAGCTGGGGCCTTGCTCTAAAGAAGAGAAAAAAAATCAGCAAAAACCCAAAGCGCGCATTCCATTACCTCCAGAAAAAGACTCACATTACATCGCTGAATATTGCAGGCCGCCACAAATACATCTGTTTTAGTTTTAATACATATCTTTTACCATAATTTAAAAGATTATTACACTGGGGAAGTGATAAATCTGTTTTATGTTTAAAATGCTCTTTTCTTTAGAGTTGCTCCGTCAATTCTAAAGGGGTTAGGGATGAAATTTATTAGGAAAGAACGCCATTAACAGGTTTCTGCCATCTTCTGCACTGAGGCTTCTGAAACTGAATCCATGTATAAAAATTTATGTAAAACTGAAGTTTTTATTTCGTGATCTACCAGCACACTTGTAAACTTGTAAAGTCAGGCATGTAAACTGTGAAACGCATCATGTAACTGTAAAATGAGGTGAAATGCATCAGAGGTAGGAGCTTGGATGGTGCATGGCTCCTTATCTAAGACTAAGTCTGGCTCAATGAAACTGCTTTTTTTTAGGAGGCTGCAGGCCTGACATATGAGACTCTCACGACAACTAGCCCATCACATGTGGTCATTTTGGGGTGTATACAATATTTTTGTATTGATACATGTGATTTTCTAATAGCTGGAAAAAGATGGCCTGTAGCAAAGGGCATGCTGCTTGAGATATGTGCATGGTAGGAGTGTGAGGGGTATGAAAGTATAAGGTGCAGATGAATAGTGTGGAGGGAATGACACAGGGTGTAGTGTGATTTATTACAGGGGAATGTGGTTGGTGAGAACAGGGCGGTTGTTACAAGGGTGAGCGTCTTCATAGTCTCTACCATAGTCAAGGCTGCCTGTAGCATTAAAAAAAAAAAAAAAAAAAATATATATATATATATATATATATATATATAGGGAGCAATATTTTTGGGCAAGAGTTAGTAGAAGGAGGGGGTACTCTCTTTTAACCACCCTAGCGATAAGATAAACCTGACCTTGGTTCGGGTTAAAAAAAATTACAATTATCAATAAACCCGAACTTTTCTCACTGTATGAAAATACAGTGAGAAAAGTTTGGGTTTATCGATCACTTACCTGGTCCCGCTGTGATCATCTAGCGCCGTGTTCCAGCGTCGTGTGCCAGGGTCGTCCTCCAGCGCCGATCTCCAGCGTCGGGTGCCTTCTCCGAGAAGAAGAAGCCGATCGGCGGAGAAGAAGAAGCCAACCGGCTTCTTCTTCTCCGTCCGTAGCGTGTGCGTGTCCCTCGGCGATGACGTCGGCGTGTGTGCGGGAAATTCAAATTCAAACTCATTCAAACACATTTTGTATTGGATTGAATACAAACTCCTGTATCCAATCCAATACAAAAAAATTAAAAATAAATACAAAGCATGTAATTGGTAAATTCAAACTCTCATTTTGTATTGGATTGGATACAGGAGTTTGTATTCAATCCAATACAAAATGAGAGTTTGAATTTTGTTCTCATTTTGTATTGGATTGAATACAAAATCCTATATCCAATCTAATACAAAATAATAGAAAATATATTTATGTGGTTTTATCTATAGGTATGTGACGGACACTAGGGAGGTGTTTTAGAAAAATATATTACTATACAGTATACCGAATTATCGCATTTTCAGTATTTTTCATTTATTTATGTATTCTTGTTTAAGCTGATTTTTGTGTCTTTTATTTAATTTTATTAAAAGTAATTTTTTTTTTTTTTACATGATTGTGTGTTTCAAACATTTTTTATATTCAGGATATCTACTAAAACCCTGTTCGTACATATTTCTGTAAGTTACAGGTCTACAATTTAAAAAAAAAAATTTCATGAAAAACAGTGTAACGCTTTTGGAACAGAAATCCAGACCTCAGTGTAACGCCCAGGTGGTTAAGAAAAAGTATAACTGTTTTGTAAATGTTTGAAAAATGTTTAAAATGTGTGGAAAATGTTTTAAAATGTTTTATAGGATTGTAAAAATTTTTGAAAATTTGATTTAAAAAGGTTATAGCTATAAAATGGGCTGCTATGGCCAAAATTTTTTTCCAAAAGAGGGTGTAGTGTGATTTATTACAGGGGAATGTGGTTGGTGAGAACAGGGCGGTTGTTACAAGGGTGAGCGTCTTCATAGTCTCTACCATAGTCAAGATGGCCTGTAGCATTAAAAAAAAAAAAAAAAGTATAGGCGAAAGGCCACATGACTGGGTGAGAAGGGGAGGCAGGAAGAAGAAGGGTTAATTTGTTTATTTTTAAAATGATTGGATAAAGGGCATGGGGTGATGCTGGCCTGATGGGCGGGTCAAAAGGCAGTTAGGCAGTTATAAGGGGAGCCAACTGAGGGGAGAGGTCAGTTGCTGAAGAGAAGGCTTGGAAGAAAATTTTAAACATTTCCCTGCTTGCTGGAGTGCTATGGCTGACATTGATTTTATACCTGGGCGCTTGAGAGCCGAGGCTGAGGTACACGGACAGGCCTGGCTTCAAGCTCAGGTTGAGGCTGCTAATAGGGGGGAGCAGGAGGGTGTCAGAAGGAGACTACCCGCTCCGCAACGCGCTCGGCGGTTCAGCGCGATACTGTGGGGGACTCTCTTCCTGGTCCTTCTTCATCTGGTGTGCGTCCCAGACGTTTGCCAGCCCATGAGCCGGCGGCTCTCCCGTCTGTGGGGGGAGGAGCTCGGCGGGGGAGGAGTGACGTCCAGAAATCGGGGCCGAGCCCGCGAGCCTGGACGGCTGGTTCATCCGGACTGTTTTCGCTTGTTGGGTTGTGAGTGGCAAGGGGAATATTTTATGGATAAATGTTTGCCTATGGGGTGTTCGATATCATGTGCATTGTTTGAAATGTTTAGCACTTTTATTGAGTGGGTGGTTAGGAGGGTGTCAGGAGTTCACTCTATTTTACACTACCTTGATGACTTTCTTTGTATCGGTCCGGCTGGGTCGTTCGTATGTGCTTC
This sequence comes from Pyxicephalus adspersus, assembly GCF_032062135.1. NCBI lineage: Eukaryota > Metazoa > Chordata > Amphibia > Anura > Pyxicephalidae > Pyxicephalus > Pyxicephalus adspersus. Next base: position 46,393,625 of record NC_092871.1, read on the forward strand.
TTTATTAAGTTGTTTGGAGGGGGAAAAAACTGTGCAGGGGACAAAACTGTGCTCCCGACTACACAATTGTGTTTTCTGGGGATTGTGCTGGATTCTCAGCGGTTGGAGTGTCGGTTGTCGGATGATAAGGATACAGATTTGAGAATGGCGGTGGTGAGAGTGGTGAAGTTGAAGAAAATTTGATTACGGGAATTGCAGTCGCTACTGGGAAAGTTGAATTTTGCTTGTAAAATAATGCCCATGGGACGGATTTTTAGCCCCAGGCTTGCAGTGGCAACAGTGGGTGCCAATTCGCTGCATCACTTTATTAGATTGACTAGGGTGTTGAAGGAGGACCTGGGAGTGTGGCACACATTTTTGGGACAGTACAATGGCCGTTCTGTGTGGATGGCAGAGCCCATGGACACTTTGACTCTGGAACTGTTGACGGACGCAGCAGGAGCTTTTCGATATAGAGTGTATTTCCGGGGTAAGTGGAGTGCTGAGCCCTGGCCTGAGGAGTGGAGGAGCAATGGGCTTTGCCGGAATTTGGTATTGCTGGAGTTGTTCCCTATAGTGGCGGGGCTGGTGTTATGGTGTTCGGAGCTTAGGGATCATAAGGTGCATCTGCTATGTGACAATATGGGGGTGGTGGAAGCCATTAATAACAATTCAGCATCTTCCCCACCAGTTATTTGCTTACTTAGGTACATGGTACTTTTGTGTTTGCAACTTAATATTTGGGTTAAAGCGGTACATGTGCCCGGCAGAGACAATATAATCGCTGATTCTCTTTCTCGTTTTCAGTGGGGAAGGTTTTGAGAAGCAGCACCGTTGGCGGAGGAGAGGGGAGTTTCTTGCTCTCCAGAGGTCTGGAAGGTGGTTTGGGGATCATCGCTGGTTTGATACAACGTTCAGTCAGCTCTGGAACGTGGAAGTCGTATGTGGGGACGTGGAGGGAATGGTTTTTGTTTTTGCAATCAGAAGTGATAGACAGGGATTTGAAAGGGAATGAGTCAGTTGTACTTTTATTTATAGTTAGTAACTTTCAGAGGGGTGTGTCTGGGTCGACCATGGCCAGGAAACTGTCCACATTGGCTTTTTTATTTAAATTGATGAACTGGCATGATGGGACCAAGGGTTTTGCGGTCAGACAGGCTTTGAGAGGCTACTGCAGGGGAGGTGTGCGCAAGGACAAGAGAAGGCCTGTGTCTTTTTCTTTGTTGGTTGAATTGATACACCAAGTGGGGTTACAATGTGTCGATGTCTTTGAGGCGGTTTTGTTTCGGGCGTTATTTGTGGTGACATTTTTTGCTTCTCTTCGGGTGGGGGAGGTGGTCAGCCCCAGTAAAGTACAAGGTAGGGGGTTGATGGCGGAGGATGTGGTGTTAGCCGAAGACAGGGTTGTTATTTGGGTGTGGCAGTCTAAAACCGACCAAACTGGGAGAGGGGTACAGTTGGAACTGCACGCGGTTCCAGGGTCAATGGCTTGTCCAGAAGAAGCGGTGGGTGAGTATTGGGGTGTGCGTCCCAAAACGTCGGGACCGTTCTTTGTTCATGCGAATGGTTCATTTGTTTCTCGTTTCCAGTTTGTGGCAGTGTTCAAAAAATGTATTACGGCTTCTGGCCGGGCAGTGGGTGAGTATTCCTCGCATTCCTTCAGAATTGGGGCCGCAACGGAGGCAGCCAGATGGGGGCTCGGTGAAGAAGTCATCAAACGCATTGGTAGGTGGGAATCATGGCGTTTCCAGCTGTATATCCGCCCTCACTGGTTGTAGGGCAGTGGAGGTTTACTGGGAGTTGGGGGTATTCATGGTAAGGGGAAGGGCTTGTTGGTTGGTTTTAGGGTGATATTATGGTGAAAATCAGGATTACTTGTTAATTGTTTCTTTCAGGTCCTCAGGAGTGTCTGGTTTGGATCCTGGGACACTCTTTTGTTTACTGGGGTTGCAGACAGGCTGATATGAGGCCAAACGGAAGGCACTTAGGGGTGCCACGGGGGACTGCGCAAGTTCGGTGGATAGGCATCCCAGGTATGCAGTGGAACTGTGTGTTACTGGAGGTCAGCAGATTTCCCCGTTTAGACAGGCCTCCCAGCGTAGTAGTGATTCACGCTGGAGGGAATGATATTGGATCCCAGTCTATGCGTGAGCTTATCCGGGATATCAAGTTTGATTTTTTGAGGTTGCGTGGGCTGTTTCCGAATACTCTTTTTATGTGGTCGGATATAGTGGCAAGATTTGTGTGGCGGAATGCACGGTCTGTGGAAACATTGAATAGGGCCCGCATAAAGATAAATAAGGAGGTTAGGAGGTTTGTTACTAGGATTGGAGGTTTGGTGGTGCGCCACAGGGATTTGGAAAAGGAGCCGCATTTGTTTTTAAGAGGTGATGGCCTACACCTGAATGCGGTGGGGACTGAGTTGTGGTCATTAGCTTTGAAGGAGGGTGTTCACAGGGCATTAAGGGTGTGGCCGTGCTCGCAAGCATAAGTAGGTCATGCTTGCGGCTAGTGGCGGTTCGTTGGTTGGTCCATGGGAGTTAAAATCAAAAAACTAAATTGAGGGTTGGGAACCCATCAAGGTATGGAGTTCTTGCAAATGGAGCCCCACACGACACTGGGTTGTCGTGGGGCAAGGAGGGAGCGGAAGATGCCCGCTGACTACTCCCGAGCCGGCGTGGTAGGGGCTGGGAGCCTGTTTTTGGGGAGCGATATTTTTGGGGCAAGAGTTAGTAGAAGAGGGGGTACTCTCATGGACCTTTTAAGAAAAAGTATAACTGTTTTGTAAATGTCTGGAAAATGTTTAAAATGTGTGGAAAATGTTTTAAAATGTTTTACATGATTGTAATAAATTTTTGAAAATTTGATTTAAAAAGGTTATAGCAATAAAACGGGCTGCTATGGCCAAAAATTTTTTCCAAAAGAGGGTGTAGTGTGATTTATTACAGGGGAATGTGGTTGGTGAGAACAGGGCGGTTGTTACAAGGGTGAGCGTCTTCATATTCTCTCCCATAGTCAAGGCTGTATATATTGTATGTGGATGATCTATCAGACACTCCAGTAGGGGGAGTTGTGTATAGAATAAACTTGTTTATAGCATTGACTAGCATATACCAGTAGGAGGAGGGCTGTATACAAAGTGTACACGTATATGACTGCCAGCAGTAGGAGGACATATTCAATATATGGTCAGTGGGAATTTATATATTGCATATAGATGGCAATGTGATTTTACCAATGTATATAAGTCACGCTGTATATATTATACAAAATTTATAGATGATACTGCGCTTTAATTAATTTATAAAGGTGACTAAGTGGGCATTATGCAATGTATATAGGCGGCACTGTGCTTTACTCAATGTTCATAGGTAACTCCATGGGCAATTTACAATTCAAATATGTAACACTGCTTTTATTTAATGCATATATAAATTATTAATAAACAGGATTTATATAGTGCCAACATATTATGCAGCGGTGTACATTAAATAGGGGTTGCAAATGACAGACATATACAGTGATACAGGTGTCACCAGAGTTTATTCAAAATATATAAGTGAGTCAAGTGAGAATATACATTGCATATATATATATATATATATATATATATGACTCAGGTATTATGCAATGCATATATGTGACAATGTGCTATATTTAATGTATATAGGTAACACTGTGCTAGGTAAATAGGTGTCCCGGGGGCTCCTGACAACGTACACAAGAGGTCCGTACAACATGTGTATAGGCGAAGCTAAGCGCAGCGCCTGCCGTCCCTCGCTCCCCCCCTGGAGGGGCCCCGGCATTGCAACCAGCGCTGTGCTGGAGACACACAGACTTCTCTTACATTGTTGGTGAGTTTGCAGCAACTCGTCAGGCTCCAGGCTTGTCAGGCTCGGCCTCCCCTAACCTGGACTGTGTGGCCCGGGGAGAGTGCAGCCATAGGGGCCCCAGGAGCCGTCATGGACACCAAACATTTCCTGCCTCTGGGTGAGTCTGCCAACGGACTGTCGGCGAACTGTGTGGGGTATTTACAGTTTAGTTGCCCCCTTCCCCTCCCGGGGCTCTGGTGCACAACTTTCTTGTCCCCCTGGCATTGCCCCATTTGCCCGACACCCCGCCCCGCCCTGCATTCCCCACGTGTACCCAGGACCGGGAAGGGGGTGGGGGGCTCTCGAGAAGGGGTACGACATACCGATCCTCGGACTGCGGAAGGGACTCTTTGCCGGGCACTGCAATGGGTGAGGAACTTGTGTCTTGCCAGTCTGGACTGTGCTAGCAACTCCGACCCCATACCGGACAGCTTGACCCTAAAGCATGGCATTGGTGTATTGGCACCCTATGGCATGGAAGTGGGGTTGTTTGACTCTAAAGCATGGCATTGGTGAAATAGAACCCTATAGCATGGCCCTGTGCAACCCCCATAGTTTTGGAACAGGGGTGCTGTTTTTCTGGAATGCATTAGGATACTAGATGACCCCAAAACCTGACGCACTATGTATCTCCCCCATAGCATGGCAGCATTGTGACCGCAATGTATGACACCAGGGTATCGTGTGCCCTCATAGCTCGGCATTGTGGTATTAAATGACCCTATAGCTTGTTATGTGTGTACTGCAATCAGGCTCTATAGATATTAATTTGCAATGGAAGAGATATTATAATTTAGGTTTTCAGGTCGTAATGTAAATAACAACATTGCCGCCTGGGATAATAAGATGGCACACTTTAAGTTTGATTTGCAGGATGGCAGAAATTTCAACCATATTTGCAGACACCTGTGGCACAGGCAGGGTTAAAGTGCAGGGACTGAATGGTGGCAGAGACCCCCAGGGCCTGTCAGATGACACTCAGTCATTCTCACCAGCACATTGTCAAGTCCAATTAAATCAGGCAGTGCATATAAATATTGCAGGCCAGGTAGTGGCATTTCTTTGCATTATAAATCAATTAGAAAACAATAATAATAATAAGAAATAATTATCCGGAGCCCAGGCTGGCACAGGGGTAGAAGTGACAGAGACATCTTGAGCTAGGCATCCTGTGTGGTTGTTCTTTATTGCCGTGTGGTCTTCGGCACAGCGTTCTCCTGCCAAAGGCTTACATTAAAAAGTTTTAATATATTTTTGGTGTACTGGCTTTGCTTTTTTTGTGATGACTTCCTGTTATGATATGCCACATTTCTGTTTTTCAAGTCGTGTATATATGTTTTTATTATACACATTGAAATGTTATCCGTGTGCTTGGATTATGTTTTGTTTGCATTTTCTATATTTGTGGTATTGGTCATTGTATATAAAACAATGTCAGCACTATATTACCACAAGAAGATAAGAATAATATATCAGTGGGTGGGTAATAATTTTGGCTGTTCTGATGTTTAGGGACACAAAAGAATTATATTTGTCCCTGTTTTTTTGCATTATATAACATTTGCCTTTTTTAGTCTCCCATCTTTCGTCCCATCCTTGTTATTCTCATTGACGATTCTCCCACGATTGATGAAGTTTGCATTGTCTCCTCTCTGTGTTGTGTTCTTTTGTCCCATGCCAGTTCTGGGAAGTGTAATAAGTGTAGTTTTTCATTGTCTCCTCTTTTCCTATCTTCAGGTAGTTAAAATAAAGTGGTTTGATTTGTCGGCTATGAGATGTGCGCTGTTTAATACTGGTGATTTTCAGCCTGTGATTTTCTTGATTTGACCAAGATGTAAATATTATGAGGGTTTGCCGTGTGTAAACACAGAGAGGCCACTTAAATCCCCTCAATCAGATAAATTTAGGCCCTGGGATTGGTTTTGGAGGTTTAGATTGGCAGTCTTGAATAAAATGCTGCGCTGGTCTGTAATATTTTATAAACATGAAGGAAACTATGGAATTCTGTTCATTTTCTGAAAGGGTTTATTTAGTGAAAACATTTGTCCTGATGGCAATATGGAATCTGCTACTGACGACTTGTAAATGTTCAACAGCTAGTGTTGTCATACTTGTTCTTACTAAAGGATTATCGTGGTCAGGGAACTTGAACCCTCACAAAGCAGTGAACACTGGCAGCTTTTTTAATTGTTTGTATTTAATGGATATGATTATTTTGGATTTGCTACCTGTGGAATGCCTATTCCCTATATAAGTACTTTTTAAAAGTAAATGTGTCTTGGTAACTGCATAAGTTTGAGGTGACACAAAACCCCACAATGTTTACAATCTCATCTTTTTCCATTTTTATCTTTAAAATGCATTTGTTATATCTGCTTTATAAGTGCACAAGCCCAGTTGGTCATGTCAGAAAAACCATGCTGCCTTGTGCTTACCTCCTGTGTTTGGAGTCTGGTTAGCTCTTTAAGTTCCCCTATTGGGAAGTGCCTGTGCAATGAAAATGAGTTGGACTAACTAGTAAACAAAAGTAAACTTAACAGGGCTGACAACACCACTCAGTTTGTAAAAGTACTGTGCGTTGTCAGCCCACAATGAGTGCACTTGTGGCAGATGGATAAGTATTTTTCTGTACTTGGAGAGTCCTTACAGTGTATTAAAAAATGTGATCTGTTTGTATTATTGAATTGCATTTTTAAAAATTTTGCCTGAACATTTGCTCTAAGCAAATCTCCAATCTCAACTTTTTAATTTATAATGAATAGAGCCTTAACTAGGTTTTTTTTTAAGTTGCTGTCTGATATGTCTTTATTTCCTGTAAGTACAGAAAGAGATGTTATTGCTCTAATGCTCCATTGTAAGGGGATACATTTTACCATGGTCCATGGCTTCCTGTCCTGGTGACAACAGCATTCTCATAACAAGCCTAGTAAAGGTAAATCTTTCCAATAGAGTCACAGACTGAAATACCTAAAAGAAATGTTCATTCTTTCTCATTCTATCCAGAACTGGACAGTGTGGCTGGAGTTTGGCTTAGTTACACATACAGACAGTATACAGGAAGAACCATGTTTGTGACTGGTATACAGGAAGAACCATGTGACTCTGGTATATAGCTAAACAAGGATGATCAAGCTACCAGCAGTTTTGTATTGCTGCGCTCAAAAAAAAAAAAAGAAAATTGAAATTTCCTTCTTTGGTTACAGTTGCAAAGCTGCACCAAGCTTAATTTTAACCCCTGTCAGATTGTGTCCGATTTAGGTTATAGAGACCCAGCCACCATAAAATATCTACTTTCCCTCTTCCTCTATGCATTATTTAGGAATTTTTTTTGGTGGCAGCCAAGTGTGAGCATCATGTGATGAGCCTCATTCTGAGCGAGAGCAGAGGCTGACGCGTAGCCACCTAAACCTGATTTAACGGGGTCTATCACCTGGAGAAGATGAGCCCTCGCCAGGGGCATCAATCAAACGCTCTGTTTCGATATCGGGTTGCTTTTCTACAGCTCTGTGTCCCGTTGCGCGTCAGAAGTATAAATAAACTATTAGTGGTTTGTAATAGCAGCAGGGGGCTCAGGAAAAGTCAGGTTTAAAGAGAACCAGTCACTGCCTGTCACTTGATTTTCCTGTCTCTAAAATCTCTACTATTTAATGTACAGCGCTGCCAAATATGTTGGCACCTATTAAAATATTAATGATATGTAATTTTAGAACACATGGTCTGATGTACTAACCTGGCTGCTCGCGTTGATAACACTTTTGGGGGGGGGGGGGGGTCTCTCCATCACACCCAGCGCCTCCATTCCAAGGTTGCATCATTGCAGTGCTATAGTTAAAAAAATCTTTTTAATTTTGACAGCAGAACACTTCCAAAGTGCCGTAAATTAGTGGTAATGTTTCGGCCCATTTATCACAGGGGGAGAGACACAACAGCCTTAGTACATTTGAGAACGTTCAAGGTGACGCTTTTTAGGTTACAGAACGCCAGCCTAGCGGCATGTTTGACAGAGTTTGTGAGAAGCTCCTGCAGCCCACAATGTATTATTCACACCTGTCTGCGAATTCTATAATATTTTTCATGGCTGTTATATAAATATTTGAGATATTTTTGGCAGTGGTGTCAGGAAGAAGTGTTACAGTCAGCTGACTATTTTAAACATAATTTCAGATAAACATGGACATATGTTGCAGCTGTTGAAAACGTAAAGCTAAACTCAGATATAAAAGACAAAAATGATTGCAGTCTCGTATTTAATAATGCACAATTCATACATTTTTTTTTAAATGCAAGCAGTGTAGGTACCTGAATTTGACTTGGTTGTATCTGCTTTTAGATTCTGTACAGCACAACTCAGACTTAGTGAGGCAGAAGCAACACAAGTTTTTAAAAGCAGGCTGAGAAATAAATAAATAAAGAATAAACATCAGGTCCACCAGACTGGGCTGTTCTGCTAAGCTGCTTAAATCTCAGAAGTAGTTATACAGGCCCTTTGAAGTGGGCTTTATAAGTGAACTTGACGTAAAAATTTACTCTGCATGTTGCATGTTCTGCTCAACAGCTGAAATTTCAAAAAGGTCTGATAGTGGAAGAGCCTGTGCTGGATGAAGAACAATTATTGAGAAGGTGGAGAGAAGGAGCAACATAATTTCTTATCTGGTGGCTCATATAAACAGTAGATCTGGCAGCCTCATATTGCAGACATTAGGGAAGATTTTTGGCAGGCTTTAAAGGTATTTTAGAGATATACTTTTAGAAAAACATCCACTTTATAGAAAGACCAAAGGATATTACTTAAAAGAGGCCCCAAGTGATTGCTATTTGCATAGTGCGTTTAAAGGAGTCTGCTGTATTAAGTAGCTAAACTGGGAAATGGCAAAGTGGCTAAAGATTGGAATTAGCAAGGAATAAGTTTGTGCAATAACTGCACTGTAGTATGAGTCCCACTCGTATAGGTCCCACTTTCTGCAAATGATTTGTTTTTTGTTTTTTTTATAGAATAGAAGTGGAAACCTAAACAGAGTGAAATGTAAGTGTCAAACCAAGAAATAGAAACATGACATTAAATGTGACAAATGTGCAAAATGGGAAAACATGACAGCCATAGATTGGAAGGCTGAAGGGATCACATCACACCTTTATACAAAGCCAGCTATACAATCCTATTTATATGAACTTTAGGAAAATATCCTGTTCTGTTTAATGTTCTCACACTTTGTGCTGTCACTATTCCAAGATGGCTGGTGACCTAAGTCCATGTTTTTGCCGTGGTTTTTGCCCGACTTCCAGAAGTGTGTTGCCTCATACCAGGCAGGTGAGCTTGTGCGTAATACAAGAGGGGATGGACAGACCTTTGCCTTGGACACGTGATTATTAATATGAAAAAAAAAATGTTCAGGTCCAGGGTTCAAAAACATCCTGCCTGTTCAGCGACCTGAAGTAGTACCTGCGTTTAACCCTTCCACTGCATGGCTCTGATAAGAAATTCCGAGGGCAAGTCAGGAACAATGTCAAAATCCTGATTCTGCCTTCAACATTGATTCACTTAGCAGCTGTAGAGGACTTTGTTGTGTGTTTTGCTCACGCTGTTACTTTGTTGAACTTTTTTATAGCTGTTTTTGCTTTTTCTGAAAAAACAAAAAAAAAGACGAAAATCAAACTTGCTGGGTGGAAACGGTTCTCTAGAAAACATAGCCTGTTAAACCCCATTGCATAAAGGCTGCAGTCAGTGAGTTGCTTTCCAGTGGTGTTAAAAATTTCTGACATATATTGTGTATTGAAGAATGAGGGGGTTCAGTGCTGGTGAGAAGAGATGGGCCTATTGGGTGGGCACTGCAAAGGTCTACATGTAGTGTATAATAATTAACCCTGACTGCATTGGACTATAAGACAACTTCAAAGCTTTTGCAGTTTGCCTTGAAAAACAAACACATAATTGGTGATGCAATCCATCAAAAATGCTTTACAATAGAATTTTTGTGATCAAATAATGTCCCAACACTGATTTTTTTTTTTTTTGAACGGTCAGTTGGGTGCACTGGTGTGGTTGCCAATTTTCAGGTACACACATTTAACCTGGGAGCCTAAACAGGCTATTGTGGTGTTTTCTGGGCATTTTCGAAAAGCCTAGCAGGCATATAGAAAATACTTGAATTCAAGTCCAAGGAAGCAGTTGGGGAGCCAACCACTCATGACATGTACCATCTTAGTAGAAAACTGCAGCACAGTTGCACTGCCTGCTAAACACCTGGAAAAAAGACTTTTCATCTGCAGCCATTTGTTTCTATTATTATTTTTAATATTAATAATAATAATAATATGAATAATATTAATAATATTAATAATGTTGAACAGTATTTATATAGCACAAACAAATTATGCAGCAGTGTACATTAAATAGGAACTGCAAATGGCAGACCATAATTCTGATTAATCAGATAGTCTGAAGCGTTCGCTGCACATCCACAGTCTTAACTGAGTCATTTATTAATCTAAGGTAAATTTATGGCAACTCTTTTTTGAAAAATTGGAGAGAGCAATGAGCGGTTAGAATATTGATGTCACAAATTGCTCTCTCTTGGAAGCTTAATGTAAATCCAAAATATTGAGTTGCCAGCAGAATAGAAACAGGGGAAATCCTCTATTGTGACAACAACTAAAAGGGGATTTCCCTTGCTGACAGAAAGATATCCTCTTTCTGTTTGGTCTGCAGGACCAGAAGTAAAGGGAAATCTCTATGTGAGGCATACACACACTTTCTATGTACAAAATAAAAATGAATAATAGAGTTCTTGTCCTGGTCCTAGGCATCAAACATTGTTGCTTTATTACAAAATGAAAAAAAAATTCTTTTAGTGTTTGCATACTTACTTTTTTACCTGAGAACTTTTTTCAAATTGACTGATTTGTCAAAGAAAAATATCCACATCGATGAAAAACTTTACAAAATTAAGTGCTGAGTAAAATACCTTTTTTTTGCAGAATCCACTGTGTCAGGGCACATGTATAGTTTCTGTATTGCGTAGGACCATTTTCAATGTATCAGTCACTGTCACAAGTGAATTTTCCAGTAGTTTGATGGTCCACTGTGTATAGCTGAGAACAGTCAGATACTGTCTGGTGTCTGTAAATAGGCCCAGTGGATGATCTTTAATACAATTTCTAGACAGGAAGTCATATGTGTGTTAAAAGGACTATATCTTCACATTGGTTGTCATGATTATATATATATATATATATATATATATCTCATATTCTTCAGAGCTCCCCAGCATTGGATATAAAGATTATTTACATTGTAGGAATTGGCTTTAAACAGGAGGCTGGCAATCAGGTAACTCCAGGCAACAGTGTCTTCTTGGGGTTCTTGCCCGTCGTTATTTAGGGCAGATAATGGCAAAAAACAAAACATGTTAACGACCATTTACAAAAAAGTGCACAATGACAGGCTAACGACACCCATGAACGAGGAATGTCACTGGAAACGAACGACCATCCTGGCGGGTTCATTTGGGCGATGATCGTTCGGTATCTACTGTTCAATGTGTATTGTCGTGTAGTGATCGTAGATTGTTCTGCAGTACACTTTCTCGTCACTTCCTGCATTGTTCAAACAATGGTATCTAGTGTGTGCACATTATATTTGAACAATCGTATTATTATAGTATGTACAGAATCGTGCACTGTACATTGTTCAAAATAATCGAGAATAATCATTGATCTGTCGTTAGTGGTTTGTTTTCTAAGGATAATTATTGCACATGTGTACCTAGCCTAAGTCCTTAAAACCAAAGATATAGCCTCCTGGATAACACAAATCAACTGAATAGGCTGCTTAAAAAAGTGCTTTTCCTTATACAGGTAAGCATCAGAGAGTCTTGCGTAAATAGACACATAACCACTGCTGCTTAGCACCAGGTGTGCTTTATAGGCTTGTGAGCCTTGGAAAATGTGGGACCCAGAAGTGGGAATCTACCCCAACCTACTCTTGCAGATTCCCCTGAAACCAGCCCCAAGAGAGACTTTTTAGACAACCAGTAGGCTTAGGGCTTCCCTGCAAAAAAAAAAAAAAAAATACTGCTGGTTTCATCTCAGTATCGCTATCCCACATACCATCCATCCAGGAATTTTCCCAGTAACACAGTTGCTGTCTATGCCCCTTTGTTACAAATATTTAATTCCAGCATGATGAACATTACACTCATTTGTGGTTTGGGGTAAAACTTTGTTCTGAATAGACGTGTATGTTTTTTAGAGATCAAGGAAGGGTTAAATGCCCTATGAGGTTATTTTTTTGCTGTCTGTACCCCGATTAAGAGATTTCTCCTCACATCCTGTTTTATAAACACAACAGGAAATAAAAAGGACTCATTCTAGAGAGTTGATCCCGGAACAGGTGTCACTATTAATATTATTATTATTATACAGTATTTATATAGCACCATCATATTACGCAGCGCTGTACATAGTCCATAGTCGTGTCACTAACTGTCCCTCAAAGGAGCTCACAATCTAATGTCCCTACCATAATCATATGTCATTAAATGTAGTCTAAGGTCAGTTGTCAGGGAGAAGCCAATTAACCTAACTGCATGTTTTTGGGATGTGGGAATAAAACCCACGCAGACACGGGGAGAACCTGCAAACTCTATGCAGATAATGTGTGGATCGAACCTGGGACCTAGCTCTGCAAAGGCCAGAGTGCTAACCCCTGAGCCACCGTGGAGGATTTTCCCGTAACTGTTGTTTTGGTGACAAATCAGAACATTGGATTTCTTCTCAGTTTCCAATAAGACAGTGAATCTCCCCAGTGGTGACAGAAATTAAAGCTTAACAAAGCATTTAACCCTTCTGTATTTTATCCATAAAATTGATTTCACATACAGACTTAATTGTTGCAGAGTCCTTGTTTATAGGAAGAATGTATGTTTTTGAACTTCATGTAGACGTATGTGGAAGTCTGCTGTTATCTGTCTGCCTCCTTTAGGCTTAAGTGGATGACATTATGAAACATCAGTCTGCAGAGGGAAGCTACATAAAGGTCAAATATTTCATTGTTTGTACAGAGGACCATGTTAGCTTAGACATTCCACAGCTCTTTTTGTCATTGGAGTCATTTATCTTTGTCTAGTCAAAATAGCTTTTACTTGTATTTAGGGAAAATGTACACTAATAATTTTAAAAATATTTAATTTATTGATTGATTTCTGAGATTTTTGGTTTGGTACACCTGTCACCATTTCGGAGGGGCTCCCAACCAGCCCAGCATTGTTGTTTAGAAGAGTGCTCTCAACCTGTCAGTTTGTTTTTTGTAGATGTGGAATGCAGTGGGAAGGGTGTAAATACTCATAGGTGAACAAGGACAGACTTAAGCCGCATACACACGTGCAATTCTTGTCGTTGGAAAGGATCTTTCACGATCCTTTCCAACGATAAGAACCGCAAGATGCATGAACAAGTGCTGTACATACAGCACCGTTCTGCTCTATGGAGAGGGGAGGGGGAGAGCGACGGAGCGGCACCCTGCTGCACGCTCTCCCCCTTCCCTTGCATTGGGATCACTCGTCGTTCATCGTTCGTGGATCCGCCAGGACGGATCCACGGATGATGAACGACGTGGGCTGTACACACGCCAGATTCTCGCCCGATATCTGTCCGATGCCGATTATCGGGCGAGAAAAATTTGACGTGTGTACGTAGCTTTAGGATTCAGGCTTTAAGATCCATTAGTGGAGGGTCCAGTAAGGCATCAGTTATTATGGCACTTCAGACTACATTTATAACTTATCACTTTTGGGTAGACTAGCAATAAATACAAACTCTTTTATATAATAATTTCTGTAATTCTCAGGAACAGCAAGTTGTTGGTGTTAATATTTGCAGTCAGACATTGCTTTTGATTTTATTGGTGAGTAGGAGTACCATCATTTTCTCATTATGACTTTTTTCCACAGTTGTCACTACTTGACTCTTTCCAAGAAGTAATTTTGCTCATTGTCTGACATTTTTCTGTCTGTAAAAATTCCCTTTATTATACAAGGGAAATGCTAAAACGCCTGTTCAGGCCTCAGTTTCAATAAATAAAAACTTTCCAGTCAACTCTGTAATCCTTCATTCCCATTGAAATTTCCATCATTACCTTCAAGGCAACTGACAGAGGGGGATCCTGCACTTTTGGAGTGACAATGAAGTTAATAAAGAGACAGCAGCTGTCATGTTTCAGACATTCAGGGAAAGTGCAAAGCTGTTTAGGTTGCACACAGGTTATGTGGAGGAGTTAGGACATAGCAAGGCAATCCAAGGGGTAACCCAAATTTTTGATCGACTGCTGGGAAGCTGAGTTGAAGAAAACTTATAAACATAGAAAATGTAATCACTTTTTGTCAGATTGTTTAACAGCTTTTCAGTTTGTGATTGATTCTGTCACAATTCTGTCTCAATTTTTTTCAGTTTGTCAAATGTCCATAAAATAATATTTAATATTTGTAGGTTGAATAAGGTAATTTCCAATTGACCGCCTTCCTTTATCCAGTCTGGATGCAAGTGTTTGAAATTCCCTTTCAATTGCTCTGTATATGGCCAGCATTGCTACTTACAGGTAGAGCTGTTAACCTTTTCTAGAATCACCTTTTTAATTTCTGTCCAGGATCTTCTGTTGAGTATTTGCTGTGGCCTGGGAGTTTGTGGAAAATTCCCTCAATAGTTTACTTTATGAGTTACAATTTGGTAAAACACGCCAATCACATTTTTCTTGTCAGAGGAAATGCAGAAGTTTCACAGAGGTTCAGTCGGTGGCAGTGATTGCTGTGAAATAGTCAAGGAGGCTGAGAGGAAAGGCTTAGCAGCTTGAAAATGCTGAGAGACAGTATGATCAGGAAGAGGTGCGGTTTGGTGGTTTAAGCGGAGTCTTGTGACTCTAGAACAGCACTCTGCCTGAGGAGTGGCTTGGTGGATTTAAAGGAACACAACTCTTCTAAGGACACTCCACAGTTTCCAGTTGCCATTTTATTGTGTTGTGTTGCATGCCTGGTATAAACCACAATTGTACTGGGTTGTGTCTTCTGTCATCTACAGAGGTTTCCAAGGGGTGCTTGGCTGCTAAGCTTACTGTGCCCTGTAGGATTATGGCTACCATATACATAGCGGTCATGTGGCTATACATTTGGAATATATATGCTTTTATTCATTTAGGCTTGTATTTACTTCTTAATCACAGTGTACTAAAAAGCTCAATAATTCTGTATCTGTGCCCACACCTTGGCTAAAAAAAATACTGAGTGTACACAGAGACTGGAATAAATATGCAGACATCAGGACTGAATGTCCTGATCTACATGTCCTGGTTCATTTGGAAACTAGTATAGCCAGGCCATGAACATTTTCGGGAAGAGGTCAACAAAAGCGCCTTTTATGTCTTTATATGGATATCCTTTAAAGTCGTTTATGTTACTCCACTCATTGGTGGCTTTCATCCCTGCAAATCTTTTTTTTCATCTAGCATGAAAAAGACTTTTTTTTATCAAGCTAATGGTTGAATAACCTTCACACACATATGCACAATTAGGTCCCTTTGGATTTTACCAGAAGAACTAGTTGTTTCTGACATCTTGATCATGATTCTTTCATTGGGACCAGTCGGCTGCTTGGTCCTCGCAACCTTCCTGAGAATGCATCACTAAATGGTAACTCTACCTATGCATTTTTTGCACATATTAAGCCATCTGGCAAGAAGCAGAGCGGAATTAATGGCTTCATGTTTATTTCATTAAATAATTGTAGATGTACTCCTCTAATGAAGAAATTGCTGCTGTTCTCAGCCCTGTAATGGAATGTGCTGTATTTATCTGCATTTTTGATTTCTGTAGAGGTGACTTGTCTGGCAGAATGTCGTAAGTCTTTCTCTCTGAAGCTGAATAAGGGTACAGCATGCCTTCATTCAAGACTTTTCTCACGGTCTTCCAAGACGTTATTCCTTCCAACACTGCAGTCAAAAGGAAAGCGTAATATTGAAGATGTAACTCTGTAAAGCAATAGAAAGAAGTACTTTTACAAGTTAAGAAATTCTGAAAGGGAAGAGTACTTATTCCCCTTAAAATGCAGATATTACCATTAATGTATGCTCGATGCCCACTTTCATGTGAAAAACATTATTCAATTACCACACATTATAAAGCATAGCGATGTACAGAATTTGCTGTGGCCCAGTGTTGTTAAACCTTTTTTTTGCTTGTAAAAACCATCTCCAGGCAAAAAGATACCCCTACCTGTTTAGGATTGGAGCATCGCATCATTGCTGGGTAACATTTGCCTGCTGTTCAGCTTTAAATTGCACCTGAATCCAGAACTGAAATTTAGAAGGAAATAAAAAGGTACTTGGTCATACTTCTTTTGTCCCAAAAATCCTCTTGCCACCTGTATAAGCAAAACCCCTGCATCCCTTTTACATTTAAAGTGCCTGAATACCAAGTGCTCTCAAGTGGTGGTGAGGGTGTCTATTTCTTAGAATTTTTTTATGTTTGTTATGTTTCTTTTATTTGTCATTCAGGTACCTTTTCTAACAGATTTAGAGGGACACAGATTATTTGAAGTCTGTCTATGTATAATATACCAGGGTTCATCTTGTGCAGCTGCCTTCCATACACTGTACCATCAGTGGTAACAGTGGCCCTGAATCCAGGGTCATAAAAAGAAGCCAGTGTGTGTTATTTGGTTTAAGCAAAGCTATGGATCCTACCAGAAATCGAGTGAGGTTATAACTTCCTCTCCTCACTAACTGTACAGGACTGTAAAATATCCCCTACATGTTTTGAAGTCCTAAGGGTGTCATGTCTGCTGATCCATAGATACAGTATAATGAGTGAGTGTTATTATAACAGGACAGGAAGTGTTAGCTTGAAAAAAAGAAAACAAATGCAGCTGCTGCATATAAAACGTTTTAATGTATTAATGTTTGTTACACCCAGAAATCATTTTTAGCAAAATGTTCAACCTGGTGGTCTGGGCCAGTCCATTACATCCTCTGACATTTAGATCTCCCTGTCTTAATTCTTGACTTTGCACTTGTTTACCTGGGAGTTTTGTGTGTCTCCTCCCATCTTTGTGTGTCCTCTTTCTGTTTCATAAATAAATACCAAAAATTGAGATATTACTATACCAGTTCCTAAGAGGTATCAGGAGCTGTCAGGAAAGTAATGTTGCGGAATCCTGTAAATGCTGCATATTATCTGTAATATACAGTAAAAGATACCAAAATACAGAGATTTTACTGTGAGGATGGTCAGTGCTAAAAACTAGGAACAAGTCTTCAAAAACCAATGGTGCTCTAGATAATCACATACAAATGACAGGAGGCATTCACTCATATTTTCACATTTACATTTAAACAAAAATCTAGTTCTTTTTGTTTTCCTACTATGTGATTGGTTATTCTTTGCAAACTGGATTTAGACAACATGTAAGTAATAATTACATTACAACATGAAAATGCTTTTTTCCTTTTGGAAAGCACGCACAATATTTTCCTGGTTTTGCCAGCATGAAATGGATTTGGGGTCAGTCTAATAAAGTTTTGGTTACCCCAATGTAATTGTATTATCCCACTTTTGTTTTTTACAATGCTAAAATTCCATCTATCAGGACCTGGAAACATTGTTTCCCTGATAGTGACTCTCATTGGCATTTGCTTATTGTCACAATGATTATGAATTAAAACAGCGTTTCAGAATGGTCTATTAAGCTGTGTTTTTCTCTGCTAATTGTGTGCTGTAATTGGTCCATTCTCCTTCTTGTAATAGTGCCCAGCGGTTGCTATGCCGATACAAGTGCTAGATGCATTTTCCATTTAAAAAAAATAAAAGAAACAAAAGGCTGTACAGATGTGAGACGATGGAACTGTATCCTTCGCTTTTTATCATTACTGAAAACACTTTTTGCTTGAAAAGGTTATCATTTTTTTTTAAAATGCTTTTAGTATTTGTGGTAAAGTATTTAACATCCAGCATGGGAAGGTGAAAATATGCAAAAAATGGAAGGTTGTTTTTTACATTTATTGTTTGTCTGTCCAACCAAGTGCTAACATGTTCTAAAACAAAAAGTTTTATTTTTATAGTGCTTACTGTTCCAGCAGACATTTGTCCAGGAACAGTAGCCTGGGTTAAAGCTGCATTCACCAAGCACGGTGCTTTAATGATGAATATAAAAAATAATAATCGTTTTTCCAGAATCTGGATCATTTAGAGAGATTTGGCTACTACTGGAGACGCTGACTTGTAATGTTAACATCTCCTGTAGTGTAACACAGTAAGAGGCAAATTCTGGGTGGGAGTAACTTCATATGTCCAAGTTCTGCAACAGCTGGAAATTCAGAGGCTTCAAAGTTTGGATAAAAACAATTGGCTAAAAAGAAAAGCAACAATGCAAACCGCTCTAAAAAATATCGGTTGGCTGACAGTAAAAGATCTTGCTGTGAAACAACCGTAATCTGTGCTAAGAGATATATGTAGGCTGCCATTCAATTAGCAATAAGAACATTTTAGAATGATTCTGTTACCTGTGCTTTATTACATTAATGTATTTTTTGTTGATTTTTTTTTACCTGATGATCCTGCCAGTAATATAACTCCTGCTCTAAAATGTTTATTGATTAATGTATTTGTGGAAGAACTGTTTTGCCATCCTCTTCTGATTTAGGCTAAGATCAGATGGGCAGTGGCAACAGGCATTTCCAGGTGTTACCTTACCAACCTCCTGGATTGGTTCCTAATAAATCAGTGTTTCAACATTTTACAGCAAGTGGCAGTAAATGATTCTGAACTATTTCCTGTGAAACGTAGGTTTTTTTCAGAAGGCACCTCAAGGTCCTGAAGGTGATCCATGCCTCAAACAGGAGGCTTTGCCTACAGTTTGGTATTACCTTTGACTTGGAGTTATGCCAGTTTCTTCTATATATGTTAGTGACAGGTTCCCTTTAGGGAACTTCAAGGCAAATTCATTTTTAGGAAAGATAAAAACAAAAGAAAAATAGAGTTGAAGTCCTTGTTGCTTCCTGTTCTTCCCAGACCTGGGGCATCAAAATCTAATATCTTCTGCTGGGACTTTTAGTTCCTTGGCAGCTTGGTAGCATAATATTTCTTAATTCCTGGGACATTGCCATACATCTCTCATGGCTTGCCGAATAAGCAGGAAGACCTCTTGGTGTTTCAGATAGATGTTCTCTTCGTATTACCAGTTGTCTGCTGTCAGTTGAAAGAGTGTAAAATGGACCAGAAAGTCTTGGAAAAACTCTGGATGAGCAGGTGTGATAGTGTAAGAGCCTGAACAAGAACACTTCTTCGCCAACTAACTCTGTTTATGCCACATAGGTCAGTACCAGATGAAAGGTGAACATTTTTCTTTCTTTTTTTTTTTTTGTGCTAAAATAATGTGCCAAATTATTTATTGTTATGAACCCTTCATATTCCTAACAATATTCTTTTTTAGAAATAAGAAATTCATGTTTTACTTCTTTATCAACAGATTGTTATTTTTTCTGTTCAGAAGACTTGTCTTGTCAGGTTGTTAAATAGATGCTGTAAACCAGGACACAGAAAAAAACATCACTATTAAATTAATTTGAATGCATAAAATGCATCAAATTTAGGAGGAAAATACAACATATTGCTAAAGGGTTCAGTTGTGACCATTTTTTTTTTGTTTGTTGCTGGATGTGTTTGTATTGACCATGAATTTCTATGGACAAAAGGACATAACGGGACACATAAAACTGTGCCCTGCTTGACTTGCTAACCCCTTACTATCCGGAGATCCACTCGGCTTTCCCTTACTGGTCTTTATAATGCTATAAAGTCCTTGTGGATGGTAGCTATGCAGCCCACTGATTCTTTGTCCTCATGGGTGACCTCAGACGTGACCTTGGAAGGACCTGCGTTGAAGTTTACTTGTACAATGGGGAAGTCATGGGGCGCCATCTCTCACCCCCATGGCATTTTTAAGACTAGGGCATTTTTATGCCTGCAGAATTGTTTTGCAGAAAGCCTTACCGTAGTAGGCCTTAAATTTGATGTCCTGGACAAATATTTAGAATAGCTTTTATTTACATTTTTGTTAATTTTCTTAGTATTACCAATTTTATATTTGTCCAATAATATAAAAGGTTTTGAACATTTTTATTTTTTAGCTAAATCTTTTTTTTTTTTGTTTTCGGGTACAAGTTTAAAATTTTTATTTGCAAGTTGTGTGAACAGTACAGCAAAATCATGTTTGATGTATAAATTAGCTGGTGATCTTGGTGGTCCTTTGCTGATCTCGTCAAGTGATCTAAAAACACTGTTTCAATTATTGAATGCTTTTACAGTTAATATTGTTCACCCCGCTGTAGTTTTTTAAGAGATATTTGATACATAAAATCCAGCAAATGGTAACAGATATTTGTAAGCATAAGGCTACATACACAAACGTTAGATTTTTGTCGTTGGAAAGGATCTTTCACGATCCTTTCCAACGACAAAGACTGAAAGATGCACGAAGGAGCACTGTACATTCTGCTCTATGGAGAAAGAGGGTAGAACCATGGAGCGGCACCCCGCCGCACTTTCCTCCCTTCACTTGCACTGCAGTCTTTGGTCATTCGTGGATCCGCCAGGGTAGATCCCTGAACGACATCGAACAGCTGCTGTACACACGTCAAGATTCTCATTTAATACTGGCCCTAAAGGCAAAAATTGAACAAGAATCATTTGACGTGTGTACATAGCTATACATTACATTTGGAATTTCTTTTTGTTGTAATATTTGCAGTACATTTTGACTTATATGCATTTTGTATTTTGGTTTTAGCATGATTTGACTTCAAATGCTGCTTAGTAAATTTGCAGGCATGTTTAGGCCTGGATGCTGCATATATTTCATCTGTCCTAAATATAACTGCTATTTAAAGGTTATATTAACATTAGAGTTGTAGACAGAAAGTTTTTGATACTGTTTTTCTGGGACCTCTTCTGTGCATGCCATAATTCCACTGACTTTCATTTCAGAGGTCTTGAGAAAGTCAGAGGCTATTGGCTGTGGCTGTCTTCAAACCTTCCAGATGAGCTACAAAGCCCTAAAAGAAAAAAGGAAACTTTTTTTTGAAAAGCTAAAGGGAAAAGAACAATGCAGGAGTGAAGCAATTAAATCAATTTATATGTTAATGGAAACCTGTTTTAGTGTTAAGGGCCTAAACTAATTCCCATTGTCTGTGAGATAATGGGGAAGAGCAGGAGAAAAGTCAGGTCAGCCCCTTTCTTAGTGGCTATCAAATTCATTGATATTCTTATCATGGAAACTATATAACGGACAAAGGGCTGGAGAAGCCTCTTGATTTTTTTTTTCAGGGGTACAAGAGCAAGTTGGAGGCAATGTCACTGACATTGTAGGTTTAGTTCAATGAAAAGTAGTGGGTCATTTTTGTTTCCTTTCACTTGCTGCTTCCAAAACCAACTTAAAATTTTTCTTAATTATGTTTAAAATTTTCCTATTGGGAAAATATTACGATTGAGGGTAATATGACATATACTAATATAAGGGAAACCAATCAATGCAGCTATCCTAAAAAAAACCTGGTTTATCTTCATTCTGTGAATGTTGATTTCTGTGTAACATGTTTTTTCTGTGTACACATTGGTGTGGTTTTACTACTTTATGTTACAAGCCAGCATAATTTTCAGCATATGTGAGTTTTGTTCTCTATTGTTTGCATGTTTTAACTGATTTCTGTGATTTTGTAAACCAAAACAATCCGGCTGATCTGTAACTTAATTTTTGTTCCTAGGAATCCACAGTAACAACTGAGATTTTGCTTTTATGTTCTGAATATATATTTTACTATTTTTCTATGTAACCGTCAGTTATATCTTGTGTTGGCTGTTGTGTGACACTGCAGATTGTGCTTTATAGAAAGGAGGATTTTGTGTCCCATAACATTTTGTGTCCCATAACTTGTCATGATGGTGTCAACACTGCACCTGCTGCATGCTGCAGATGCATCTCTTTTTTTTGGGGGGGGGGGGGGGGGGGGGGTTAATATAATTTAATTAGGGTTATACAGTAAGATTACATTCTATATATTTCCCCTGCATACTGAGAGTGTTGTTTATCACCCCATGCCTTCTTCAAACACCTGTCTGCACTATTTATTTTTATTTACTAACTATTTTACAGCTATATGCCAAGTATAATTAGCATGTATGCTGTTTTACAATTTGTTTTTGGTTTCATATAGTTTAATTGATGGTTTTAAAGCAGCAAATGATGTACTTTATATAAACAAGTACAGTTGCTCCTGATCCTCATTATATCTGTAAGTACTTTAACTTTCATAGCCTATTGATAAAAACAATAAATAAAACATTGTATTTATTTTTGCGTTTTTAGCTTAAAATGGCATGACCTTTACTGGTTTTCATGCTGGAAATTACATGCTGGTCAATAGGGTTGAGTGTGAGCTTCCAGGCCAGGAGTTCTTTATATAGCTTTACAATGGCTGAGCTCTGGCAGTGATGAAATAATGTGTATGTTGTGTTTCAATAAACATGGAACTGCAGCATATTTTATTAGGTGGAGTCGGTGGTACCATAAAATGAGGAGTCCAGGGGTTTTTGTACCAACTTCACAGGCCTGTTTTTTTTGTCATCTAGATTCTAAAAGCAGCAAATTAATAACTAAATAACTAGTATGTTCAGCAAAAGGTGTTTTTATGTGCCCTTAGCTACTCTGGTCTCCACCAGCCAGTTGCATTTATAAATGTGGGGAAATGTAAATGTGGAATATGAGACTGATTGAAATATACTGTTGACCTGTTGGACAGAGTTGTTTTCCTCTCTTTTAAGTAATGCTAAAAATTTTCTTCTTGTTTTCTGAAAGATCATCACTGTCCATGGGCACTCCATAAGCAGTCCGATCTCGTCAATGATTTGACATTCTATACAGCACTTGAAAGCAATAGTTATGACTGATGAAGATTTTCCTTTTTATTAAACAAATCTCTAAGTGGTTTAGACAATCCTTCAGTCATTCCATTTTAAAGAAGGAAAGAATTCTCTCAGTTTTCTATGCTCTGTTGCTGCTTACAATATGCTGTCTGTTAGTGGCAATTATTATAGGGGGGCACTAATAAAATACACTGTTATGAACATTATAAGCCCTGTTTTTTATATTGGTTTCCAGTTGGAAGGAGAAAAGTTAAAAATTGGATAATTTCTTGTCCTTAGCATGCCACTTTGAAGGTCTGAACTAAAATCAGTAAAACAGAAAACAGGTCATATGATATGGATGGGATGAAGGGCACTGATACATGGATTGTGATGGTGTCCGGTACTCGGGTCTTGCACTACTATTCCACTGGAAATGTAATCTGTATGTTTTTGGTGGCTTTGGCTGTTGCCTATTAAAAAAACAATATCATAATTTGTAAATGCCATACTTTTTCGCTTGTGACATATTACCCCTTCATCAAAACATCATCACTCATTCTTTTGGAGGGATAGGTCCCTGATTACATTCTGCTATTTACTGTTCTTATTTCTCTTGGGCCCTCTATATATAAAACATGTTACTCTGTCACAAGTTGTGACTCAGCTTCCTGGATCTTTGTGTTTCACAGAGAGCTGCTGAAAGAACCTGGCCCAGTCCTTGCCAGGCTGCCGGTACAGCTCTAACTGAAACTGGCAAACAAAGGCTTGATGCAGTCCACACATATGAGATTACCATCTCCAATCTGTCAGTTTCAGCCACACCAGTGGAATAGATGGCAGGATGGAGGACAGCTTAATTGGGCAGGTCTTTGCTTTTTGACCGTGCTCACCTTCAGACAAGCCAACTTTTAAGCTTTGTACACTCAAATTTATGTTGTAAATGATATTTCGTGATTGTTTCCAGTGACCCAAGAACAAATGCTGTGCAATTCCATGGAGGGAGAGGACAAGCGGGAGGAACCCTTATGTCCCCCTATGCCCACCATGGTGGATCACTAAAGGAAACCATCGGACCATTGTACACACACTAGATTATAATTGTTCATCTCAGGGAACAATTATCTAACATGTACATCGCTTTAGTTGTCTGCTGCATAGAGTAAATGTGCAAGTATGTAGTCAAATGATATGCCCCTTGCCACGCCTCCATTTTGCAGACAGTAAAGAATGCATACATATTTTGCAACTACATTTCCCTGATATTAGCTTTTAAAGTTACAAATGGAAACATTTGGAGGTTGAATAACATGTATAGTGCATAATAACGTGTTTCGTTAGTTCAATGATACAGTTTTTATTAAGGTGTATATATCCATCCAAATAATGGATAACTCAGGAGGAAAGAAAGACAGTCCCTCCAAATCAGGGACAAATGGGGTCGCCCAACGAACAGCCAGAAGTCCATCAGCACGTTTGGCAAAGACGGCTTCACAAGCTCCACGTGGAGCGCTGTCATAAACTGACAGGTGGATGGGCGCAGAGACGCTGGCAGTCTCTCCCAGGAAACCAAGGATCCGAGGATTTTGTTTAGTGAATGTAAATTGGTAAGATTGAATTTTGTGCACTAATCTTCTCTTTATTATTGGATTCATTGCCAGTAATTGTTTTTTTTAATGGACTAATAGCTAACTCTTTTTTATTGTTAGGTACTAACTGTTTATGGGAAGATTTACTCCAATAACTACAACTTAAGGGTACATCATTATAAAACCCCTTCTTTCCTGTAAGCATTTCAACACATGTGGGCTGGTAGATGATTTAGCATCAGAACCACATACTAAACAATGTGTGATTGTGGGTAAGTTCTTTTTATAAGAGTTATTTTTAGTTATTGAATGAAAGTATTAACACTAACCAGATTAAATTTTGTATTTTTTTAATACAAATGCTTTGTGGTGCATAACCCATCACTTATATGAAAGTTTTTAAAGGCACTATATTATGAAAATAAGCTTGTTTTCATTTGCACCATGAGACATCATGAAATCCATAGCCATCTACTTTATTTTAAGTTAACCTAATTGATCATCATTAGAAACTACTTTACCTGCACCATACACAAATATGAAATCAACACACATGTATTCATTGTTTTATTCATATCTAATCAAAGTAATTACACTGGGGAACAATGTTGAACAAATTTTTTGTTGACTTCAATTTTTAAGCCTATTTACACTAAAATAGGTGTGCTGATTCTGAAAGTGCAGTTAGTTTTCTTCTATCACATCAGGTTTTTTCTCTACCGCTTAAATTAATGAGATTACTGTAGCATGGATTTGTATTGGCTATTCATTTACACGCAAGACAGTGTGGTCAGAGGTTGTGCGCTGCTCTACGTAGTGAATAGGCAAACTTTATTTTTCTACTTACACACACATTTCCTTTCTTTTCTCGTCGAAAGTGCCTAAACAACCCTGATTCATTTTGTTGTATCTGTTTCACCATTTCCAGTCAATGAATGCTTCAGCCAGAGTCATCCATCTTTCCCTCTGCTCCACTTCCGCTGCATCTCTTTGTAGTTCTCTCCATTGGCTTCCATTTCACCTTAAAATCAAATTCAAGCTCCTGTGCTTTACCTTCAAATCCCTACACAGTTATTGTCCCACTTACATTTCTGACATGGTTAAAAAATGTGACTTTTAATGCAACCTCGCCAGTGTAAAGCTGCTGGAGATGCGTGGCTCCGGCCGCAAGCTTTTTCAGTTGCTGAATAGCGCGACGGCGTACGATTTCGGATCGCGAATACGAATGCGCGAGCGATCATCCGATTCCGCTTTATGAATCGGGCAGTGTGTCGAGGGTTTATGGATGTGGACAAAGGGAACACGTGATAAGATGCCATTTGGTATACCTATGGTTTGGCGATAGCCACGAGATCATTTCAGTGACTGTTACTTTTGTGTAATGAAAACTTCAGGATATAACAAGAAAAAGAAATGTAACATAGAGTACCCTAGTCTACCATCAGCTATACGCCCAGTGGCTCATTCAGATGAAATCCCAGTGCCGGTTTTCATAACACTACCCTCTCTTGAAGAACATGATTATGGTGATGAACTAGGTGACAACAATGAAGAGTTTGAAATTGAAGAGGATTCTGTTCGTAAGGGATTTGATCAGCATGAATGATTTGGCACGTGATTTGGGACTATCGAAGAAGGCTTCAGGACTCCTAGCATCAAGACTGCGTGAGAAAAACTTACCAGAAAATGGAAGGAAGGTATCGTACTTGCAAAC
The DNA here is from genome assembly GCF_032062135.1 of Pyxicephalus adspersus. Taxonomy (NCBI): domain Eukaryota; kingdom Metazoa; phylum Chordata; class Amphibia; order Anura; family Pyxicephalidae; genus Pyxicephalus; species Pyxicephalus adspersus. The sequence continues at coordinate 46,419,717 of NC_092871.1, forward strand.
CAGAGAAATTACATTTCTTCAGTACTTTAGAACTGACAGTGGCTTTGTGTATTGCCATAACATACCTGGTTTAATTAAAGAATTGGGAATTCCATTCTATAACTCAACTGAATGGCAACTATTCATCGATAGCTCAAAACAAATTTTAAAGTGTGTCCTCCTTCACAATGTCAATATATTTGGGTAAATCCCAATTGGCCATTCAGTTTCTTTTTGTGAAGAATATGCAGACATAGAGAGAGTCATTGAGTTGTGGCAATATCACCAACACAATTGGGTCATCTGTGTTGATCTTAAAATGGTATGCTTCCTTCTTGGTCAGCAACGCGGATACACCAAGTATTCCTGTTATCTGTGCATGTGGGACAGCAGAGCTTATCAGAGGCGTTGGGTGGAAAGAAATTGGCCTCTAAGATCTGGCCTAAAATCAGGTGATCCAATCATTCTACATGAGCCACTTGTTGATAGAAAGAATACTATATTCCTGCCCCTGCACATGAAACTGTGTCTGATGAAGCAGTTCGTTAAAGTTTCCAACTGTTTCAAGTACCTAATTTTGGCATTTCCTGGCAATAAAGGCCGGTGTGTTTGATGTTCCACAGATTCGACAGCTCATCAAAGATGAACATTTCATCAGGACAATGTCAGAAGTCGAAAAGAATGCTTGGTTATCATTCAGTCATTGTCAGGATTTTCTTGGAAATACACAAGCAAATAATTACACAGAAATTGTCCAGAAACTCTTGGAGAGCTACAAAATGTTTGGTTGCAATATGAGCATCAAGGTGTATTTTCTGCATAGCAATCCTTCTAACTTTCTGGAAAACCTTGGTGCAGTCAGGGATGAGCAAGGTGAACAATTCCGCCAAGATTTGAAGGTCATGGTAGGACGGTATCAGGGTAAATGGGATGTACATATGATGGCTGACTATTGTTGGAGCATCTGGCGGGATTGTCCTAACACTTAACACTCCAGGAAAAGCTATAAGCGTAAATTTTTACCTTAACCGCTTACCTGATTAATTTTCAAATATTTTACTGTAAAAAAAAGTCATAGAGTAACATTAAATCCTTTGTATGAACAAAAGAAATTTAAATAAACAGTACATTCAAAGTATTATTTCATTATTTTGTTCATTGTATGTAAAATTGAAGGGAACCCTGTATCGTAAAAACTGGATGTGATGGCAAAAAATTGGAGTCAATTCTGGTTTCACCTCCCAAAAGTTAGTAAAAAATAAGTGCAGGATCTAACTCAACAAAAAATGCATTCCCCAGTGTTATCAATAGGAAACCAATAATTCATTATGGGACTTTTAAATCAATTTATAATTTGTATTTTTAATTCTAATCTACTTCAGTTAAAGTATACAAAAGGATCCTTGGGAGTCTGCTTTTTCTTGCCCCCTGCTGCCTCTTTTGTCTGTTTAAATTATATGCTATGTGAAAGAGACCTGCAGCGTATCAAGGGCACTTTGAAGCCTATGTGAGTTAAATTTTGTAACTTTGTATAAAGTTTGTAAAGAGATATTTTGCATATTTATCAAAATGTTTATTATTTATTTATCTGTTAAAATTGTAGATCTCCATTTCTGTCCTGAGGAAGCGGAAACTTGTCGACATTGTTTTGTAAATAATAAAAGATTTATATATAATTTATGATAGTAGAGTTCATATTATTTTGCCTTAAAAGGCCCAGTTTTGGTTTTTCCTTGTTTTGTATATATTTGTTTTAATTTTAATTCCTCTCACCTCCATACCACTTAACATGTCATATTGATGGTGGAAGTTTCTGCACTGCTGGGCTACCGAATCAATAAAGATAATGGGGAGCTAGAGTTAGGCTACATACACACATGCAATGGTTCTCGTCAGATAATCGGCTCAGGGCTGATATTGGACGAGAATCTTTCGCTTGTACAGTGCTCGTCGTCCATCGTCCGAATGACCGCCTTGGTGGATCCACGGTCGATGGACGACGAACGATCATATCGAAAGTCAATAGAGGAGAGTGCAGCGGGTTGCCACTCTATGGTTCTCCCCCTCCCCTCTCTATAGAGAAGATTGGTGCTCCATATACAGAATTTGTTCATGCATAATGCAGTCGTTTGTCGTTGGAAAGGATTGTGAAAGATCCTTTCCATCGACAATTATTGCACATGTGTACTTAGCCTAAGTTATGCAAATGCTTCTATCTGAAGCCAAGGCTGGGATGTGGCTGGGTTGGGCGATTGTCATCTCAGGGTACCGAGAAATTATTTGAGACTGAGAAAACTAAGTTTCAGTATTCTTGATAGAGCAGCCAAGTAACACAGGGGCTTCTTTTAGAAGTCAGGGTCATCTCAGCTGTACAATAAAAGTTCTGCTTGAAAAGAACCTTTTTCTGTAATGGAGCTGCCATTGAAGCAGAACCCCCAGAGACTCTCAATGGGAACAGACACAAAAGCTGCAAAAACTACTTCCAGAAAATGGCACAAATTTGGCGGATAGCTCGCAATGGAGGCCCTGTCATAGAAAGTTCCCTGTAAGCTGAGGAGCTTTATCGATTGGGTTCCGAATTGGTAAAGAAAAAGTACTCTTGAATCTTCTCAATATCTTAATGGTGTTATTAGCTGCATTACAGGATTGTAATAGCTCACAACTGACAAGGGATTTAGATGCTGTAACAGATACTGTGATGGATTAGACCTGTGTAAATGTAATTTAAGTCTTCTCCTGCCTTGGGTTTCCATTATTTGCCAGGAAATTGTGTACACTAAGAAAGAAACAAACTTATCAGTTCTGGATCATTTCTACTGTACACTCCATTATAAACACTAATAGCAGATAGGGAACCACATGTGATTATGACATACGTCAAACAGTTCTCGCCAGATAATCGGCTCAGGGCCGATATCGGGTGAGAATCTGACGTGTGTACAGTGCCAGTCGTCCATCGTCCCAACGACCATCCTGGCGGATCGATGGACGACTAACGATTACAATGCAAGGGAAGGGGGAGAGCCCGCAGCAGGATGTCGCTCTCTCGTTCCCCCCCTCCCCTCTGCATAGAGTAGAACGGTGCTATGTACAGCACTTGTTCATGCATCCTCCAGTGCTAGTGGTTGGAAAGGATCGTGAAGGATCGTGTGTATGTGGCTGTACACACATGCAATAATTGTTGTTGGAAACGAACGAGCCACGACAAATCATTGGATAATTGTTAACAAAAATAGTGCACAACAATGCCGACGAACTAGGAAACTCGCTGGAAACAAGCGACTGTCCAGGCCGCTCTAATTGGGCATAGATCGTTCCTAATCTATTGTGTGTACGGTCGTTCAGTGATCATGGATTGTTCTGGATTCACTTTCTCCAGTACTTTTCACTTCATGCATTGTTTGAACGATCGTTCAATCGTATCTAGTGTATACATTGTTGGTGGATTATATTTGAACGATCGTATCATTACAGCATGTACAAAATTGTACATGATACAATCATTCAAAGTAATTGAGAATAATCGTTGATCGTTTGTTTTCAAATGATAATTATTGCGCATGTGTATCTAGCCTTACTTCTACATTTTTCACCTTTATAGTTTTATTCACACGAATAGCCACACACGTGCTAATGTGTAAAGTAACTTAAAATTGAGTTAAACCTAAAAGTATAAACATTGCTAGCAGGCAGTTTTTTTTTGCAGAATGGACAGGCTATGTCTTTTATGCAATAAAACAAGTGTATCTTTCTATTCCCAATTTTTAAACTATAACTCCCACGCTCTGTCACCCTGATCAGCATCTTCACTTGCTCCCCTTCTAGGTTCTGAATTTTTGACCATCTTGATTGCCCAGGCTGGAATGAAAATATTCCTGCACATGTACACAGGAGTTTATTCATTTCTGGCAGCCAGGCAAGCAGGGATCATACACTGAGCTGCTCACGTGCATTACATTATAGAGAGAGTTTACAAGAGGCAAGTATATTTGTTTTTTTGCAGAAACTCTGTCCCCTCTGAAATTAAAAATCTGTCTGCTCCCAGTTTTTTAATATTTAGGTTTGTTTCCCCTTCTACTAAAACTGAACTCCAGTTTTAGCTTCAGTCTGAAAGGGTTGTGCAGGCTCCTCTCCTGCACAAGTATGTAACTATGCTTTTTACTACTGACAGCCAGCTTGCCACAGTGTGCATTGGAAGCTGCAGCACGTCATACATAGTCTGCTTTATTTCCAGGCTGAAAGACATCCAGCATCCTCTAGCCCTTTACTTCCATGCCTTGTCTCTGTCCTGCCTTTTTCATTCATTAGATTTCTGTTGGGGTCTGGCTGGAGGATTGGTACACTAGGTAAGCTCTGGTCAATGCCCTTTATGAACAAGAACTGGTATTTCCATTGTAGAATGGATTATTGTGGCCCTTCTCTCACCCTTTTTTTGAGTTTAGCCATGGTATTGTGGCACAGCTACATGTACTGAAATCAGTGCAAAAATGGCAGGTGTGATTCTATCATGAAGGAAGAATGGTGGCTGCCATCGCAGGCCTCCATGATAAAATGCTTAATGTCTGGCTGTGTTTGACTGTATATTGTGATAGCATAATCCAGTCACAACCTTGGAACACGTAAGCTGTAAATAGATGTTAGAAAAGTGTCCGTACTTCTTTAGCTTATATATGTTCCAGGTCAGTTACTGAAAGCATAGAGACCAATGCATCAGAATGACAATCAGGCAACTAACTAAGCCTCTATGATTGTCTCATATAAGTGTGCCTTTCACAAATTGAATGCAGAATAATTTTTATAAAATGAGAGCTGCATAAACCTGATAATGGCCAAGATCATGTAAAGCAGTCAATATGCAACTGCAAAACAACGTTTCAGCATGCTTGCAGACATTCTGACCTGTTCTGCAGCCTTTGTGCAAGACATGATATCTTTTGATACACGTTAGCAGCTGGCAGAGTTTTGTTTGCAATTAAATTTATGTGACAATAATATAATTTTAGTGTGTATTTTTTTTTTTTTGTACAGTTTTGCTTTACCTGCCCATTTGTTTGCCCTTGCGCAAGAAGACAGACTTTATAAGTTTAAAGTCTTCTGTAACATGCCAGCTCTGGACTAATAACCTGGTGTGTGCTTTTACTTTGTAGAGCCTGAAAAAGGGTTTTCTGGCTCCTGTGATCTTGCTCCTTCCTGCAGAGATTTACATGGAAAGATTTTACAGATCAAATTAACAGCAAAGCCCGGAACTGACGCTACATTTTCACCACCCCAGATGATCATTCAAAATTGTCTCAGGGGAAAAGTAAAGCTACGTACACACATCCAATGATTCTCGACCGATAATCAGCCCAGGGCTGATATCAGACGAGAATCTGGCGTGTGTACAGTGCCCGTCGTCCATAGTCCGAACGACCGTCCTGACGGATTCACCGATGATGGACGATGAATGATCCTAATGTAAGGAAAGGGGGGGGGGGGGGGGAAATTCCCTTTGCCGAAATTCCCTTTGCCGAAATTCCCTTTGCCGAAATTCCCTTTGCCTACAGCAGAATGGTGCTGTATATACAGTACTCATTCATGCATCGTGCAGTCCTTAGTCGCTGGAAAGGCTTGTGAAAGATCCTTTCCAACTACTATAATTGCACATGTGTATGCGGCTTTAATGCAAGTAGAGCTGCCCCTGGGGGGCCATTTAGCAACCCGCTGTGCCAGATTTGTTAATGACCAGCCACTAAGGATTAGTCGTTGTTTATTAATAAGTGCAGCTCCTCCTCCTTCCAAAGAACAGAACGGTGCAGTCTGGGAAAAGCTTGTTCATTCTACTATCACTGGAAATAATCATTATCAATTTTTTTCAACAACTATATTTAAGCATGTGTACAGAGCTTTACTGTCCATGTCCTGTTTTTTTTTTTTTTTTGCTCTGTTTTTTTCTGAGGTGATGGTGGTACATGATTGTTTCTCAAAGAAATTTAGCTGACCTGGATTTTTATGTAGCTGGCCAATCACAACCATATATAAGTAATGTTGTCAGCTTTAGTGACTAATCATCTTATATCTGAAGCATGCTATTGCTATGGGTGATGTCTTCACATCTGCCCCATGTTCAGAATCCCCGGTCTGTGTCAGCTGTGTACTCTCCAATTTGGATTCTGTGCTGCAGACATTGGGATTTGGCTCAGAACAAGGCCTGGGAGTAGTTGCACTGATGATGAGGGTGCAGGAGCGCTGGCTGCCACTACAAGTCTGTTCATGCCGGTTCCCCGACAAAAGGCGCTCTCACTACCAGCAGCGAACATTCCCAGGCCATCCCTATTTAACCCTCCCAGCCTCATCTGACTGAGCGTGCAAACTGCTGTGCAAATATCTCAGTAAATCATAAAAGGGATCCATATGTATTATTCTTGTCCACCATATTTTTTTTTCTTCGAAAAGAAAATATATGGCAGCTACTCTGGCAACTGTATCTCTGTAAACCTCCAGAATTAGTTAATGCCCAAGTTTTAACTTATTTCTTGATAAATTGGCCAACAGAAAATATTGGCTGGACCTGTTTTCCCACTGAATCTCCCAGCATTCTCTCTGGCATAGTAAGGACCTATTATGATGACTTTAAATGGGAATTATAGTATGACACTGCCTATTTAAAGACTAAAATTATTGAACATATTGTTCAAAACCACCTACTAAAACACATCATATAGTTTAACCATAAAACACAAACCTGGCCCATTCTGTACTTAATTAAGACTAATAATCTACAATCGAAGACTACAATCCAGTGGTGATTTATCAAATCTACCTTTAAAAATGGAGTCAAAATTTGAATCCTTCTATCAAATTGCTAATGTATAACTAACTTAAAGTAAATGTAAACCCAATTACAAAAATGTCATAGAAGTTTTAACTTGCATTCTTTCTAAAAACACATTACAAAATGACAATATGCATATGTTCATATGGCACACCAGCACACTGAAACAGTAACGAGTCACTCCAACATACAATCTACAATCTGTATCTCTTCACTACAGCAGAATCTCCCCCGATCACTGATAAAGGGGAAATGTTTAATACCAGAATGGGACAGCCTGGAGAACATGTTCCCTAGCGAATACTAAAGTGTACACATGATCATCATGTACAGTATAGTGAGGGATAGTTCTAAGTAGGTTGTACTAACACAGGGTGCCGTTTGGGATAGTCCAGAGTTTATAACACACAGCACAGTGTGAAGAGAAATCTTTTTAAAGTATGTCACATACAGCACAATAGACAGGAAATATAAATTATAAATTTACACCACTAAGTGTGCCTAATAGTTCAAAAGCATACGAGAGACGGAGAGGCAATTGGCTAATAGTGAAAAAAAAAAAAAAAACAATACCACTAATATCTGTTGTGATTTTTCAGTTAATTTATTTTTCCATGTGTATACTATAATGACCATGATGTGCTCTATATAGCTCAATGTTTGGAGTGGGACAGCCTGTAGTATATCATATATAGTACAGTGTACAGAGTAAGATGGCCCAAAGTATGTCACATAAAGTACAATCTACAGAATGGGTGCACATTTGCTAAAGTATTTGTTGACATATTCACATCACACAAAATTCTGTCAGTTCAGTGGATGAACAACCACTCAAATCTAACTTGCTGGGTGCCACATTTAATGTAGATAGGATGGGATTGAATTTTGGCATTTGAAAACGCTCAAACCTTAATTTAAAAACATGAAACATTTTTCTTTTTCAAATTTTCTTATAAATAGGCCTCATTGAATGTGAACTAATATTAAATGTTAGTTTTATTACATGTTTTTGTTGTTATAAAACAGGCAAAATACAGTCAGGGAGAATTTCACCAGCATTTAATGGCTTTTAAAGCCATTGTTTGAAATCCCCATGCATTACAATGGGTTATTGTACACCAAGACGTTTCCTTGAGGCATGTTTATGACATTCATCTTAAACGTTGCTTGCAATGTTTAAAAAATAAAACCCTGGAAAACACGGGTAAACGTTTCCATTGATTTTGCGGCATAGGTGTTTTCCAGCAATTTAAAGGCAAGCTTTAAAACGCTAGAAAAGGCCATAAAAACACATAAAAAACGTCCACATAGACCCAGCTTAACCTGAGTGACTCGGGGTAGAAAAAAGTTGCTAAAAGTGGTAACCCCCAGTCACACTCGGGGTAGGTAGACCTATGGGAGGTAATAGTAAATACAGCCTTACCTGATCCACCAGCATCCCGCGCCGTTCATCGCCGCGATCTCCTTCTTCTTCTCTCTTCCTCCGGCCGGCTTCTGCACCCGATGAGTCACTGGGAAGTTCCCGGTGACATCAGTGTGTGTGTTAGTTGCCGGCGGGGCAGGAAATTCAAAATCCATTTGTATTGCATTCAATACAAAATGAATGTATTGAATGCAATACATTGTGTTTATATGTGTAAAATCAGTACATTGTTTTCAAGAACATTTATTTTACTGTATATATATATTAGTATGAGTAAAATATGTATTTTTTTTTTAAATAAAAAAAAAAAAATTAAATATATAGATTTTTTAATTTATTCAATGTATTATTTTTTACATGATTTTGTGTTTCAAACTTTATTATACTCATACTAATATATTATACTGTAAAAGAAATTTTCGTGAAGACACTGTACCCCTTTTAGTCATAATATGCAGGAAAATATATTGGGCTGTTGTGCACCTTTTCATGTCTAAGGTTCCAAAATGATGTGTGAAACACATATGATTTACATTAGGGGGCATTTTTAACAAATGTGTTATTGTTTGTTGTTTCTGCATAACAGACCCAAAGACTATTGGTAATACTTTTGTAGGCAATATGTACGTTATTTAAAATTCTATTATGTTTTGATCTTGAATTTTGATGACACTATTGTACCAGTACAAATCTCTCATTTTTTGGGGAAGAAGGACACTTTCTAATCCCCTTCAAGTAGACAAACAGCAAAATCCTGTTGTTCTCCCATGACTGAGGTAGAGAATATGAAGACGCTCACCCTTGTAAAAAGCACCCTGTTCTTACCAACCACATTCCCCTGTAATAAACACACTACACCTTCTTTTTGGAAAAAATTTTGGCCATAGCAGCCCGTTTTAATTGCTATAACCTTTTTAACTCAAACTTCCAGAAACTTTTTACAATCATTTTAAAACAGTTTAAAAACACATAAAACATTTTCCACACATTTTAACCTATTGAACATTTTCCCCACATTTTACCAAACAGTTAAAATTTTATTAAAAAGGTCCATGAGAGTACCCCTTCTTCTACTAACTCCTCCCCAAAACTATCGCTTCCCCAACAACAGGCTCCCAGCCGCTACTATGCCGGCTCTTGAGCAGTCAGCGGGCATCTTCCGCTCCCTCCTTGCCCCACGACAACCCAGTGTCGCGTGGGGCTCCATTTGCAAGAACTCCATACCTTGATGGGTTCCCAATCCTCAATTTAGTTTTTAGATTTTAACTCCCATGGACCAACCAACGAACCGCCACAAGCCGCAAGCATGACCTACTTATGCTTGCGAGCACCTCCACACCCTTAAAGCCTTATCAACCCCTTCCTTCAGAGCCAACAACCACAGCTCGGTCCCTACCGCATTCAAATGTACCCCATCACCTCTCAAAAACAGATGCGTCTCCTTTTCTAAATCCTTGTGGCGCACCACCAAGCCTCCAATCCTAGAAACAAACTTACCAACCTCCTTATTATTCTTTATGCGAGCCCTATTCAATTTATCCACAGACCTCGCATTACGCCACACCAATCTGGCCACTATGTCCGACCATATAAACAGCGTACTTGGAAACAGCCCCCGCAACCTCAGAAAATCAAACTTGATGTCCCGGATAAGGTCACGCATAGACCGGGATCCAATATCTTTCCCTCCCGCGTGAATCACCACCACGCTGGGAGGCCTATCTAAGCGAGCAAATCTGCTGATCTCCGGCAACACACCGTTCCACTGCATACCCGGGATGCCAATCCACCGAACTTGTGCAGTCCCCCGTGGTACCCCCAACTGCCTTCCGTTGTGCCGCATATCAGCCCGTCTGCAACCCCAGTAAAGAGATGAGTGTCCCAGGATCCAGACCAGAATTTCCTGAGGACCTGCAAGAAACAATTAACAACACTAATACCGAAATACCATAATATCACCCCCAACCAACCAACAAACCCATTCACCCACCAGGAATATCCCCCATCTCCCTTACAACCTCCATCGCCCTACAACCAGTGAGGGCGAATATATAGCTGGAAACGCTGAGATTCCCACCTACCAATGCGTTTGATGACCACCTCACCAAGCCCCCATCTGGCCACCTCCGTTGCAGCTCCAATCCGGAAGGAATGCGAAGAATACTCACCCACCGCCCGTCCAGCAGCTGCAATACATTTTTTGAACACTCAAAATACTCACCTACCGCTCTTACTGGACAAGCCACCGATCCTGGAACCGCTTGCAACTCCAAACGGCACCCCTCTTCCAGCTTGATCGGTTTTGGACTGCCGCACCCAGATGCCAAACCTGTCCTCAGCTAACACCACGTCCTTCTTCATCAACCCCCCACCCCGTGCTTTACTTGGGCTGACCACCTCCCCCACCCGCAGAGCAGCAAAAAACGTCACCACAAATAAAGCCCTAAACAAAACCACCTCAAAGCCATCCACACATTGCAACCCCACCTGCTGTAGCAAATCAACCAACAAAGGAAAAGACACCGGTTTTCTATTGTCTTTCTGCACCCGGCCCTTCCGGTAGCCCTTCAAAGCTTGTCTGACTGCAAAACCCTTCGTGCCATCCTGCCAGCTCATCAATTTAAATAAAAAGGCCAGTGCAGACAGTTTTCTGGACATAGCCGACCCAGACACAACCCTCTGAAAGTTACGAACCATAAATAACAGGACAATTGACTCATTTCCTTTTGGATCCCCGTCTATCAACTCCGACTGCAAGAACAAGAACCATTTCCTCCACGTTCCCACATACAATTTCCACATTCCAGAGCTGACTGAACGTTGTATCAAATCAGCAATGATCCCCAAACCACTTTCCAAACCTCTGGAGGGCAAGCCACTCCCCTCTCCTCCGCCAACGGTGCTGCTTCTCGAAACCTTTCCCACTGAAAACGAGAAAGAGAATCGGCGATTATATTATCTCTGCCGGACACATGTACCGCTTTTACCCAAATATTAAATTGTAGACACAGTAGTACCATGTGCCGAAGTAAGCAAATAACTGCCGGGGAAGATGCTGAATTGTTATTATTAGCTTGCACAACCCCCATATTGTCGCATAACAAACGGACTTTACGATCTCTAAGTTCCGAGCCCCATAGAACCAGCCCCACCACTATAGGGAACAACTCCAGCAATACCAGATTCTTGCAAAACCCAGCGTTCCTCCACTCTTCCGGCCATGCTTCAGCACTCCACCTACCCCGGAAATACACTCCATATCCGAAAGCCCCCACCCCGTCTGTAAACAGATCCAGGGTCAAATTATCAACTGTCTCAGCCATCCACACCAACCGTCCATTGTACTGTCCCAAAAATGTGTGCCACACTCCCAAATCCTCCTTCAACACCCTAGTCAATCTAATGTAGTGATGTGGCGATTTTACACCCGCTGTTGCCGCCGCAAGCCTGCAGCTGAAAATTCGTCCCATGGGCATAATTCCACAAGCAATCAATTTACCCAGTAGCGACTGCAATTCCCGTAAGCTAATTTTTTTCAACCTCACCGCCCTCACCACCGCCATTTTCAAATCAGCCACCTTATCTTCCGGCAACCGACACTCCATCCGCTGGGAATCCAAAACAATCCCCAGAAAACATAATTGTGTAGTCGGGAGCACTGTTTTTTCCCCAGCCAATGGCACTCCAAAATTCTTAGTGACATCCTGCAGACAACTTAACAAAGCAGCACAAACAAACGACCCAGCCGGACCGATACAAAGAAAGTCATCGAAGTAATGCAAAATCGATTGAACACCCGACACCCTCCTAACCACCCATTCAATAAAAATGCTAAACATCTCAAACAATGCACATGATATCGAACAACCCATAGGCAAACATTTATCCACCTCCTTTGCTAACTTGGCCCCTATTACCCCTGGGTTCCGCAACGCGGAACGCGAAAGTCACGTGGCCTTTCGCCTATATTTTTTTTTTTTTTTTTATGCTACAGGCCATCTTTTCTTAAATCATAAAAAATTAATACCATAAAATTATTAGATAAACCAACAAACGTTTTTTGTTAATTAGAGACTATATACAGCCACCTAAAAAGAGGAACTAATAAGGAGGACAGAGGTACTTTGATATTATAAAAAGGACCCTCCCTCAACATTAGGGACTGTTGGGATCTATGCCAGTAATACTTGGAACACGGCAGACCAACTTTACATAACTCCTATCCAGCTCTGCGAAATGTGAGTGACTGTAAGCAGGATGGGAGTATTCTGTGGAGTTTGGAAGTATGAGAGTTGCATGACCTAACTGGCTACATAGGTAGTAGCACCCTGTGCCACAGGACCCACAGACTAGGGGTGGGGAAGAGAAACATAGAATTATAAAATCGCTTCGGTCGGTCTGGAACCAGCTTTATTCAAGCAGCAATGCCTCTTATGTGGGACAAACAATGCTTCTTTCTTTGCAAGCTTGTTAGTGGTGATGAGGCTGCTGTGTCTCCTGCACCCTTCTCTCCCCCCACCCTGTCATGTGCTTCCTTGCTGTAACTGCAGTTAATGATTAGTGTGAACACTGACACACTCTATATAGATCTATACATTCTTCATTGCCTCTACTAAAGGAGAACACCACCCTTATTAACATTCAGCAGCTTGTGTTAAAGAAAACAGGTGCTAAAGTCACCTAATAATGTCACTAAACTAACATTTTTGTTAAAAATAGCATAGGTAAGGGTTATTAAACCCCCTGTCAGTTTTTTTTTCTCTTCTCATTTGTTGGGGAGTATTTCCTTCAATTCCTGTCTTAGCGACAAAACAGGAAGTGAGAGTAGCTCCAGTGAAAAGTCAGGGGAATTCCCTCTTGTCATTGCAAAAGGTTTCGTTGATATTGGATGTGCCTGGCACATTCTATTCCAATAATAATAGTGATCGGGACAAATCTCAGCACAGAGAGTACTAACGGGGTTCAGAATCTTCTCTACTTTTTCCAAAACTAAAGAGGCATTTTTTTTTGAATGTTTGAGCAATGTTGAATTGTCATTAGAGTTGTTCTCAAGGGGCCAGGATCACTGTCCTTCTGGCCCACTCTCATGTTCATAGTGGTAAGCTTATTCTCTAAATAAATATTTGCTGATCGATTCATGTACTGTGTATATAAACCATTCCAAGCAAATGCTCTTTGATTGCAAGCTGTGTGCCGCTGCTGACCCTACCAGTGACTGATCATGTATCCATTACCTACCTTTCTTCAAAACATTCTTGTCTGTTATGCTTGTCCTCTGACTTCAGTAAATTCAAAGTCAATGATGCACAATGAGCATAGAAGTGTTCAATTCTGATCTCACTTTGACATTTTTTATGCTTCTTCCATTTCAGTAAATCTGAAAGTATTGAATCCAGAAGTTCAGTTTAACAGGCATGCAAGTAACATTTTTAGAAGACAAGGTAAAACATGTCTGCATGTGTTTTTTTCAGTATGGGTTTCCTTATAGTTCAGAAAACGTATTACATTTTTTCTGGCCCTGTTATCAAATATTTTCATGTTAAATACACGCTAAGTATTGTGTCAGTGTAATATTCCTAGGTACCTCTCTTGGAGATTACAATACACCTCCAGATAATCTGCAGAAGGACAGCACCATCTGTGTTCAGGCATCATTTATGGCTGGCATTAACCCCCTAACCGCTAAGCCCGTAATTTCTCGCACTAAATATTTTTGCTCTTTTGGTTAAGCCCGTATTTTTTCGCCTACACTAAAATCCCCACTTACCTGGTCCCGCTGTGCTAATCCAGCGTCGGTTCCGTGTTCGAACCCTATTCGGACATATTTCTGTAAGTTACAGGTCTACAATTTAAAAAAAAAAAAATTCATGAAAACCTGTGACGCTTTTGGAACAGAAATCTAGAAATCAGTGTAACGCTCAGGTGGTTAACTTCTTGGAGTGGGATGTTTGCACAGAGATGAGTTTTGTCAGTTCTGTTGCATTTTTCTGTTCTTGGATTTGTTTAAAGTAAACCAGTCCCTGATGCAGCATCTTACCTTGTAAAATTGTACAAAGTTACAATGTAAAGTCTCATCACTGGGGAGAAGAGAGGCAAAAATATGTCTCCTGCCTTTATGATGTAGATGTAGAGCTATTTATCTTCATATTGTGAGGTCAGGAAATAATACCAACTTGTACATTTACTGGGAGTTTTACTTTAAAGCAGCAGCAGGTGCCATGACTAGGGGTCAACCTTATCCCCAAATAAGTTTTAGATGAATATTTATAAAACTTGGCATTGTTAATTGTTTGCTGTAGATCCACTGATTTTTGTGTCAGACTGTTATGGGTACAGGTAGGTATGAGTATAGGGTGGGATACTTCCCTGGGTGCACAGAGACATTGAGTAATCCAGCTGAAAGTTTTCCTGATCATCATTGATAAGCATTGCTGGAGTTGTTTTCACCTCTCTTTATAGGCCTACGAATGGTCAGTGGTAAGTAAAGATGTCTGGTGATGGTGGTATTGTATCTGTGTTCCCAGGCACTCTGTAGTGCCTTTGACTATAAGTACATCAAGCTTTGCACATTGTCTGGACAGTGTTTCCTTGTCTGGTGGTGTCACCTAAGGTTGGGAGCTCTCTGTTGCTTAATATTATCTGACTCACACAGGACAACGTTTCAGGAAGTCATTCATTAGACCGATTAGCTGGGGCACCAGACAACCTCACAAAGCAATCAGTGTGTGTTCTAGTTTTCTCTTCACTTCTTGGAAATTCATCTTTCGGGTCAGAAGTGTCTGACGCAAAAAGGCCACAGAGTGCTTTTTGTATGTCAGGTGGTTGTATACCATAGATTGCTTGTGAAGTCTACACACATTTCTAATAAAAAGAGAACATGTTTGTACCAATTCTTTGATCTGCTAAAACCATGTGCAGTAAATACTTTTTCAGCTCACACCTTGGGGAAACATTAACCTCTTTCTGCATCTGTTTATCTCCTGCAGCAGTGGAGACGCATGGTTTGTAAGGTGGTTAGTAGTTGAGTTTGCATGCACTGAAATAAGTTAAAAGTCACTTGATTTGGTGATTTTAGAGTCTTCTTGTTCTTCTGATTTCCACACATAGAGTTACACATAGAAATATTTATATGTTGTTCTGACATGGCTGGTTGCTGTTAGTTACTGCTCGCTGTTGCTGTTTGCATTGTCTTATTTATAAGACTTCATTTTGATTTTCAATGAACTGGACGATTGTATCAAGGGTTGCCATGGTGACTGAATGATTCCAGTTGTTACTTTGGATATAAAATTTAAATTCAAAGCTTCATTAAGAAAACATGAATTGTTTTTTCCTTCACTGTTTTGTTTGGTTTTAATGACAGGAGCTATAAATTAATCAATTGTATAGAGTACAGAGCAAACAAAACTTTGGGCAGGAGGTTTCCCCAGAGATTGTTTGGTCATCCCATGTCACCTCCACCAGCCAATTGTGAGTAGGTGTGTGGCAAAGGATGCCAAGATATCTTGTTTGATGTGGACAAGCCAGAGGTGAAAAAGGAAAACCTGCATGGCCCCTGATGCCGGACCTCAGAGGTCACAGAGATAAAGGTAAAAGGTTCTGTTTGAAGACTCACTTTTAATTAGCTTAGCTAAGGTATTTTTTAAAATGCATTGATCCCTGTAAGTGCTTGTAAGCTACTGGACTGGATTTGATCTTGAATCTGTTTGTCTAGTTTGTTTTATTCATTGTTATTATGTCATAACTCTCTTGATGTTTCATTTGTTTGTCTTTAGGTCTAAATATCAAATTACATAATCAGAATGTATATGTTTCATTGGCAGGCCCCATTCCTGTATGCTAAACATTGGACACAGAGATGTCTGCAGAATTCGCCAGCTTTAATGGGGTTAATTTTGGCATGGCATTTCTGCAGCTGGTATTGTACAGGTTTGGTAACCCCGGTCCTGTCAAGTCCAGACATTTCATCAGATGGGAGATATATGATGAGAGAGGCTGGATGTTGCCCATTTGCCTCCCTGCCAGCGAGATGTTGCTGGTTCTTGTGCTTGAGGTAATGATGCTGAAGAGGTTGCTGATTTACAGTGGATTGACCCAGCTGTTCTACAACGCATGGCTCTTGAGCTAAATTTAGCCTCTACTTCACCTATCAGTATCCCACACTTACTCTTGGCTCTGCCGCAATTCTGACCATCAGTGTAGTACATGAGGTCTGTGAGGACGGGTCAGCTCAGTCCGGCAGTGACCTCTCCACCAAATAATATTGGTGCTTGTTAAGTGGCTAATGTTATTAATTGTTAATAAGTGGCTGCAGTCTTGTGATTTCATGACATTATTTGTCAATGTACTTGTGTGTTATAATAATCTGTGAGTCCTGTAAGAAGTGCACTAGGATGTTCTCTCAGCTGGTTGCAGTCTTATGCCATTGTTTACTCCATAAGTGTGAGTGGGACATTATTGAGACTCTGTCACACAGCCAAATCTATGTGAAAATCTTCTCATGGAAGCTGCATTTCTCTGATTTATAGTTCTGTGAGTCTTCACTCACCCCTTTTCAACTTGTTACAATCTCTTTTTTTGATGATACATTTCCTCAAAAACACACATTGCAGAGAAAACTATTTATGTTCCATTCAAACTGTGATGAGATCCACAGCACTCCATACCTGAAGGGGGACAACTGACATGCCAAGAAGGTGTTTAAAATTGCTGGTTATAGTATAGTTACGGTGGCAAAGTTTATAAAAGAAACATTATATCTATTACGTTTTGGTTGTATTCTGAAAGAAACTCAAGGCCTGATAGTTGGCCCCGTGGGCTGTTGTTCTTTTCCTGCCCTCAGAGTGATCCTTGTCTTCACACCTTTACTATCGGGATTGCTGGCGTCTTATGCTGACAATAAGCCTGTGCTCCCCCTCCATTTATCGCCCAGCAAAGAGGAGAATCTGCAGATAAGAGGCCTACAGACCTAGGCCAAGAGCCAGACCCAACTGAAAGCCACTTCCAGCCTGTCAGCGCCTCTTGTCTGTTTTTCAGTAGTTGCCTTGGCAGAGGGGTGCAAATTTGGTTGTGTTGGGTCTTTAACACTTTATAGACCAGATGAAAAAAAAACATCAGATGACAATATTCCCAGCTAATTTGTAGGCAGTTAAAATTTATATAAATACCCTAGTGATTATGTGCACATTTTCAATTTTACAAAATATGCATTATTTTCTGTTAGAGGATTTTTCCAAGGAGACCTAAGCTTTTAGTGTTTATTATGTTTCAAGTAAACAATAAAATTATTAGTTGTTGACTCTTAGCCTCTGCAAGGTCTGTAGGTCCCAGGCTGGTTGTTTTATATTCATTTCCTGTTTCACTGACCACTTTCATACCCTAAAATGCAAGCTTTTACTGGGCAAGTAGAGAGAAGGTATCTCCTCTGCAGTAAAAATACAACATTAAAAACAATAAATAGTAATTGTGCTCACTACACATGGAGACTTTTTTCCTGAAGTTTTACTCATGCCAACAAAATCATTTTTTTTCTGTTGTGAGCTAGTCTCATGAATATAAATGTTTTTACTTTGTTTAATATTACCTGAAACAACAGCTTATTTGCGCCTTTCTTCCACCATCTGCTTCTTTTTTTTTTTTTTTTTTTTTTTTACGAAACGACTCTGTATGCCTTAAGCGCGTTCCTGAGTTGCAATATGCCTGACAAACAAAGCTTATTTCCAGCTTGCCCCCATCTTTAGTTCCAGCTGCCTCGGGGTAAAGTTACGCACTGCTTTCAGGAAAATTCTTTATGTATGGGGATGTATAGGAGACGTCTGACAGGTGTAGCATATGTTTAAAAATGGGCAGCTTCCTGGGTTAAAAGAGAAGAAAGGTTCCCTATATTTGTTAAACTAATCCATCTGGGAGTGGTAAACCTATTTTTTTACAGTAGCAGCAATTATTTATGTACATTTCTTTTATAAATGCCCTATCTCCTGATACATGGCTGAACTCTTTAGCCTGCTTTAGCTTTGTCCTGTGGTTGAATAATGATACTGTCAATTGTTTAACAAATTATCCTTCTATGTTTACCAGTTAAAGAGGAACTGAGCCCTGAAAGCTGTTGCCATAAAAAGGCAGGCAAAAAAAAAGGACTGGACACTTTTTTATAGTCTCCCTGTAGCAAGTCTTTCCCCTTTACTGAGATACCATGTTCTGTGTGTGAAGATGGCCATTTTGGTAGAAGCAGAACACTATTTCCTTATGTCAGAATCACCTGCAAGTGGAACCCTGAGCAATACAGTAGTGATGTTGCCAAATTTTACTCCACATATAAGACAAATAGTCAGTGGCTAGTGGCTTTACAGAACATTGTTTAGCTATGAGTCTTTTGGCTCAAAAGTTCTTAGGTACCCTGAAACCATGAGGTACCTTGAGGAATTCAAGACAAAAGGTAAAATATTAGGATACTGCTTAGGCAAAGCAAACAGTTCATCCAATCTACTTTCTATGCAGAAAACTCCAGAAGCCCCCATGTAATTGGGCATGCACTTCAAGGACCTGTACTGTATACCTTTCTTGCTTGAAACATACTTGTTTCGCCAATCACATTTGGACCTTTAGAACAGGTTTTGTTTGTGGTTGTGAGAGATGTCTTATTACATGATATATATATATATATATATATATATATATATATATTTCTTATTAGGTACAACAGGGATGCTGTAGCGGGTGGTTCCTGAGAGAAGGAAGTGGTGTGGACAAGTGCACAACAGTAATACGTGGATGATCCCTGTTTGCGTAGGAGGTTAGGTAGGTTGGCACCAAACTGTGATGAAATGAAAGGATGTAGGGAACCTCCATCTGAATACATATTTTTTATTATAAGGATAAAATGATATTGCAGACTGCTAATGTCATTTTTACTTGAAGGGTTCAAGATAAGTGGTTGTTGGTGATCTGGATAAGTGATGACTGGTATGTGATTTTATTCTTACTCCAATAAGGAATTTGTTCAAAGATGGAACTTCCTTACATCATATCCTTGATGAAGCATGTGTCTAGAGACTGTGCCCCCCCAGCATCTTGGATTGTATAGGCCCACTTCTCTTTCTATGTCTCATTCCTATATTGTAATTACATTTTGCATTTTTTGGCACATTTTTACAGGCAAACAGTAAATAAAAATCTTCTATTTATCAAACAGTCATAATACCATATTGAAATATTGTTAGCATAAACCTGTGTTGTATCATCTTCCATCACTCTGTGTCCATCTAAGAGTACTAAATTCTGCACTGCAAGAACATTTAGACATGGCATAAACTAAATATAACATGTTTCACACATGGGAACTGAGAGTAAAGTTGTAAAAATCTTCCTATAGGAAGGAGGACTATCTATGTTGGTGTAGTGATGCGCCCACATGTGTGCTTCAGAGGCTCAGTTGTGACACAGATAGATTTGTGGATGGTGGTGTCAAAGCTGGTTAAAGAAAATTACAAATATTTTTACTGATAATTTGTATCCATTGCAACTGTTTGTTTAGCTGTTTGGCTTGAGGTCTGCTTTATGTGAGCAAGATTCACTATTGTAGCTTATGCTGATTCATACCAGGCTGTCAGAAGACTGAAATGTAGTATTCTGGTGGATTATGAGAATTCAACAATCATGTGGTGCTTGTATGTAATTTTATTTGCACAAAAGAGAGAAAGACAATTGGACAGAACTCTTTTATTTCCTCTTGAATCCCTCTGTAATTGTATTGTTAACTGCCTCCCTGCCCCCCCACAAGCCATTTAAACTTATTACCAACAGCTCAAATTAATTTTTTCATTCTTTGCATCCCTCTTAAGTATGACTGAGTCTAGATAAATCGCTGCACTCCTCCCTGCCTATCCAGACAGCCATCTACACAATTAATTTACTCTTTTGCTTTTGCTTCATGTTTATCTTATGCTGGAAACAGCCGCGCAGATATGATACAGCCACAGTTTTATAACAGAGAGAACAAATCAATTTTAAAGAGTTAATTATATTCATATCAGTTCAGCTCTCTGGCGCCAGGCAGCTGCTTGTTACAGTGCCGTGAGGCATATGCATAAAAATATATAAATCTATGTGTGTGTGATGTGTTTGTTATGTGTTGTATTGAGTACAATAGTTTCCATGCCAGTTCTGGAACTACAGATATGTTACATGTACAATCAGTGACATCAGTGCTCTATAAATATGTAATAATATGACATTACCTTTCTACGTGTAAATTATATCTTCTGGGATGAGCATCCCTGTTCTCCAGATATGTTATATTTTACAGGAGTGATATCTTAAAAATTAGAACATATTATATATTATACACGTGCCCAAATCTCAAGTGCCCAAATTATAAATGCAATGGGAATTAATCCAGGGAATTGACACAGGAATTGAAACAGATTTGGACATACTATTTTACTCTACAACTTCTACCTCCTGCCTTTGGACTGATTTATCCACCTGGACTCCAACACATTCTCTGCTGCTGCTGCTACCATTCTAAGCTGGTATTTCATCAAACCATCTCTGACTGAATCATCACCCTGCACTCCTGGAACAAGTTTACAAGCCTCACTTGAACCCATATTATTGGACTGCTTCTCTTGGACTTCAGTTTGCCACATTGTTTATTGTACGCATGTGGTTCCCAATTATTTGTAAAATGTATTATTCATCCTGCTCTCCCTTTGTTGGCACTACTCCCTGCACTCCCATGTCTGACAACTCATTGTCTCTCTGCTCTTTCACTCTCCTTATTTCTCTGTCTGTGCTCCTGCACCTTTTTACTTTACTAATACTCTGGTGACATCTCACCCAACCCTGGTCCCCCACACAGCCTCTACTTTCCATTCACTCTCAGTAAGACATTCCCTTCTCCTAACCTCATCCCCATTCACCCTACCCATAAGTCCTTACCCCCTCTCTCTGGCAGTC
>NC_092871.1:46443791-46449294 GCF_032062135.1 Pyxicephalus adspersus
TCTGTCATTTGCAATCCCTATTTATTGTACAGCGCTGCGTAATATGTTGGCGCTATATAAATCCTGTTTAATAATAATAATAAAATTATATACTGCCTGTCCAAAAAAGCCACACACTCCGATATGTCATTGGACCCCCTCTAGCTACTGTTATGGCATGCATTCCCCCTAGTATGGTTTCAAACATGTCACAACATTTATCTCCATCCAGAGTTGCAATAATTTTTCACCAAATCTTCTACAACACATCTGATACAAAATTCTAATTGGGTTTAAAGTCTGGATTCTGTGGTGACCAGTTCATTTGTGCAAGAAATTCTCCCTGAACCACTCTTTCACAGTTTGTACCCAATGAATCCTGGCATCAGGGTGGAGAAAGGTAAATGATGGAGCAACCTGGTTATTCTTCACATTTAGGGAGTCACCTGACCTTTTTAGTGGGCATACAACATTACTGAACCTAGACCTAACCACAGGATCAAGCACGTTTAGCCAGGCAGTGTATTTTACAGTAGTGTCACCAATGCTCTCCAAATGTAGGTTTTATAGTCATGTAGTAGTCACATTTCAGAGTGGTTATATCTTATAGGAACAATATCACCACATTTTTTTTTTTTTGCAGAAGTGATATTTGCTCTTCAGATTTAAGTTTCATCCTTGGGGGAAAACATCACTGGTCTCTAGAGAGAAGTATTTATCAATGTATTGTACATGTTGTTTTATGTTCTGTCACATATAGCTTGCCTTCTGTCCTTGGTAGGGATTATTATGCAGGTGGTATTATAGAATGACATATGCTTAAAGTACTTTATTTATTCTAAGCTGTACACAGTGATTTTACTTCTCTGATTTTTTTTGCATTAGTGCTCTTAACTTAATTGTCCGTGCTTCACTTTGATCTGGCTTCACGCTCCCCATCATTAGCACATAATCTGCTTTCTGGCATAAGAACAAATCAATGTGATTGGTGGTTGGCAAAAGTGTGCAGACTGGAGGAAGGTGTGCAGTTTAGACAAGTAACAAATCAATTAGTACTCAAGAAAGAGAAAAAGGTGAAATCGCAGCATGACAAAGGCAGGCGGGCATGTTGATAAGGGGGCTATAGTGCCTGACAGAATCCATTTGCCATGTATCAACATTAAAAAACAAATCAGATCAAAAAGTAAACAACAAAGAACTAAAGTACCTCCAAACATTCTAATGCAAAGAAGTTCTAATGCAAAGAAATTCCTTCAAAGTAATTTACATCTGGACAATGGGGATGCCACACCAGAACAGTATAACTTACTGGTATATCTGTACAGTGGAAATGTCACTTAATTTAAATAAAATTTATATAAAGAGAGTGTTAATGTTGCTCCTGCACTATATAGCTTACATCTTGAGAACGGGGATGCCACTGCTAAAAAATATACCTTAGATCTGCAGATCAGTGGTTCCACTCATTTTAGAAATAACCTAAATCTAAAGTAGTGAAGTCATATCTTTATTATACAACATATTTTATTTTACACCTATACCTTTTTTTTCTTAAGAGCAGTGATGTCACTTCCATAAAATAAATCTTATATATGGAGAGTGGTGATATTACTAATGTAAAATATATTTTACATCTGGGGAGCAGTAATGTCATTCCTTTATAATATATCTGGACAGAGATGATGTCACTCCTGTTAAATATAACTTAAATTTGGGCAGATGTGATGTCAAGCCTGTAAGATTTGGCTGTGATCCAGGTGGAGAGTTTTGGTCCTATGTCCTGTGCCTGTATAGTGATGTCTGGAGGTTTATGCTATGTTACAAGAGGCTTCTGTTAGCGGCAGTGTGAATTCCTGTGCTACTTTGTTGTTGGCAATAGTGTCAGTTTATCATATGGCTCAAAAATGCAGCCTGAGGGTCATTAAACTTGAAACTGCTCACACTTGGGGTCTGTTCCAGGCTTGGAGCTGTTTCCTCTCACCTTCCGCTTCTCACTGTTGTGTTGCGAGGAAAGACATGGCTGTTATAACTGCAGGAGTCTTTCATCGTCCTTTCTACATGCTCAGCTGTCTCCAATAATAAAACTGAAGCCTGGACGTTATAGAAATCTCCACTAAGTCACTGAGGGCTTTTTGTCACTTCTCCATGTCAGAAAACATGACCTGCAGGAATGGGGACAGTCACACATTTGGAAACAACATAATGGTGGATTATGTGTATCTGTGTATTGTATTAATGCAAGATTCTTTGTATAGTTAACTTGAAGGTTAAAATTTTAAACTGCAATAGCTGAATGTCAATAACAGTGAGGATAAGGAGAATGATAGTGAAGTGGTATATTTATACAGGATGTGATTTCCATTAAATAGCTGAATATCAAATAGGGAATTCTACTGGACATGAGTTTTTTTATCTACCAAAGTATATGTCATTCTGTAATTCCAGGCTTCTTCTTCAAACAAGATTGCTGGAAGTAGAATGACAGATGTCTAATAGCAGGACATATTTAGAAATAGTTACTAGTTGCGTATTTTATCATTTATTTAGAGTCAGTAATAAATATTTAACACCCCCCTTTCTCATTTTTGTGTTACGTTTTTGACATAATAGGAAGTAATAGATTTCTACAAAATAAGGGAGTTATTTGACCATTTTAAAATAATTCCAATTAGAAGATTCCTGGGTCTATTGAAGAAACTTTGGCTTGTGTATTTACAGGTAGAAAGCACTTGATGAGTGACGCTTGAAAAGATATCTATGGGAATCTTTTTTTAAATGTAAAATTGTTAGACTTCCTGGTGCTTTAAATAAATAGTCAACAGAGCAAAAAGGATGTTGATAAATGATAGGAAACTGAGAAAAAAAGTTATCTTGGGGATTTGTTGCTCTGCAATTGGGTTAAGTATTGCTAAGACTTATAGAGAAAGGTTTAAAACTATCCAGCATGCTGCAATCAGCTCCCCAGGTGGATTTCAGATCTAATGTAATTTTTTTAAGAGATTAGCCAAAATATTTGGCAGCTTTCCTTGTCACTTCATCAGCAACTATCAGACTAAATATTATTCTAAATATTTTTCTAAACACCTTCAACAGTCAGTGCAGGTATGAATATTGCTTTATTAGCAATGTCATTACTAATGTGATGTGAAACAATGTGATTTTTAGGAGCATCATTTTTTTCTTACTTTGTTTTAACAGTTTAAGCACGTAAAAATATACATTAAACTGAATACCCTCTTTTTTCTTCCATCTATATGCATCTATATATGTATATATATTTATTATTGCATCTACTTATATAATATTTATATTGTTTTCTATCTTAAATGTTAGTCTTGATGAATGATAATACATTGTCATTGTTTTTTTTGGAACATGCCATTTCCATGGACTGGTGTCTGTTTTTCTGCAAGCACTGGTGTGCTCTTGTTTTTATTTATTTGTGTATTAGAAGAAATATATGAGGCCAAATTTGCAGGGTAATTGGCATTATCTGCCCCTGGAAAAGGGATTAAAGGGCCATAACTAATTGTAATGCTGCAGAATTGCAGCCCTTTATTTAGGATCCAGGTCCGAAGTGTCCTGGAAGAAATGGGTGGGCCAGACGCTCCTCCATTTTCCAGGCCAGAAATTTAGACTAGGAAACATGTGGACTCCAATATTAAAAAGGCAAATGCCTTTGAGACAGGGTCAAAGTTGGAGCCAGAGGTCAAATGCCTCAGGAGGACAGGCTATGTGCTGCCTGTGAGCTTGGGAGTAGGTCTGCCAAATTTGAGGCCTGGCAGACCAGAGCCAGATTTTGTGGATTTTCTTTGTGTTGGAGTTTTTGTGAATAAAGGTGGGCAGAGTGCCCTTCAATTGAAACAAACGTCTGAAGTACCTCTCTGCAGCAAATACTTCTCCCACAGTATTTATATTATAGAGAATGTAATAAAAGAAGCTGGAACATGGTCTGATGGGTTAGAATGGCCAAAACCTTGCTGTGGACAGGAAAGAGTCAGCAATTGTGGCAGGGTGATTTTGCTGTTGGAGGATCCAACATGTAAAGTTCCAGGGGGAGACCAAGCCTACTAGACTTTCTGCTATAAATAAACCTAACTTGGAAATTCTCTTTAATATGGAAATACCCCTTGAGCACACTTACCACTGGCTGGAAACTTTGCTTGCCCTCAGCTGCCCAGTCTCTCTTGATCCTCAAGCTTCATCTGTACAGAAAAAAGGTTAGTGGGCAAGCATCCTTGTAAATGATGCAAAAATTTTTGTCATGAAGGTCATCTTAGCCCTGCATTATGGCCTTAAATGGAGGATTACATTTCAGTAACAATTTAATTATCTCAGATTATGCTAATTATTATTGACTAGAGTAGCAGTAGATTAGTTCTGATATGGGACTTTGGATATGTGTGGTATCCCTATCTCTTAGGGAATGTACATTTTATCAGCTCAGGAAGGCGACCGTGCTGTTGCCATGTCAGTAGAGGTGACCTGATACAACGTGATCGGGTTAAGCGTCCTGGTATTTAAAACCCCTGCCTTCCAAAATGCCCTCTGGGCTGCTGACATTTTTTCGTGTTGTGAATCCTTATTAGTTGTGAAAAGGAAAAGTGTGACATGGCAGCTGGCGTGGGGCCGCAGGGTAGAATGGCAAGGTTGTAGGGAACATTTCCTAGAGAAAGACTGATCTGTCTAGCTCCTGGAATCTGCTGCAAGGGTAATGTAGGAGGATATACGGCTTTGTCTTTTAACCCTCTGTTAAAATACGTTATTTTTAAAAATGTTTGTTTTTATATTTTTGTGGAGATCATGTGACTAATCTTTTCTTATGTTTTCATGGAAAAGGATAGAGGCACTGACAAACATAGCTTTTAGCATTTATTTCTAAAGAGAACAATTAGATCTATAATCTTACCTGTCAGGCATTCCTGGATCACTTAAACCTTCAGGTCAGGTTATGGATACCCAAGTATTCAAGCTAATAAAAAAAAAAAAAAAAAAAAAAAGATTAGAGCCTAACTTTATTTAGGTATACATATCAGGGATGGCGTATTTTAAAGATATTTTACTATTTTTAAAAGGACATACATAAATACTTGAATCACCATAACTTAGCCACCGAACCAATTTCAAATTCAAAAATATTTTGTAATATTAATGAACTTCATTTTAATTTTTTGTAGGACGGAATTATTGTCCCAAAGTCCCATTTTTCTTCTGAGCAGTATCTCATTGGCAACCATCTCCAGAATGGCAAACCCCTGAGTTCCTTTAACCAAGATTTCTAAAGCAACATCCTAGGATATGGTGACATGACCAACACCAGTACAAAGAAGAATTCTAGGATAATCTTTCTGTGCTTTCTGAATTTTTAATTCCTATTACTTGGAAAGGGAGGGTGGTGAATGTTTCCAAAGGTAAAGTTTTTTAGCAGACGTACCAAGGGAGGAGCTGAGCAGATATGCTATAACATGCTCAAACCTTTACTATAGACTTACTTGTAAGTGTGATACGGTATAGTGTGTGTATG
>NC_092871.1:46449684-46473358 GCF_032062135.1 Pyxicephalus adspersus
CTCTGGCTCTCTCTCAGCTTGGAATCCACTCTGGCTCTCTCTCAGCCTGGAATCCACTCTGGCTCTCTCTCAGCCTGGAACCCACTCTGGCTCTCTCTCAGCCTGGACCCCACTCCGGGTCTCTCAGACTCTTGCTGATCAAATCTCCCTCCTTAATTGCACCTGAGTGCAGGTGCACATATCCCAGTCAGCATTGGATTGGGCCAAGGAACCCACCCTTTCACTTCCTTGGCCGGGTCCAGGGCCCTTTAGTCCCTGGCTTTCTTCTCAAAACCTATACATCAGTTAACACTTTCTTTTCCCTGGAGCCATTCTAACACTTTTCCTAACACCTTGGGATACTCTGTCACATATCCCCCCTCTGTTTGACCCTGTGGGGTTGGACACATTTCTTTCCCCATCCAATAAGTCCCGGATAGGGCTACTGCATTCCTTTTCTAGGAAAAACAAAAACAAACAAACCAACAACAATAAAACACTAGCCCGGCTGGGCGTTTGGCTACCTCACTTAGGTGCCCCCTATTACTATCACATACACTATATCAGTACTGTTAACTCACAACTTTGTAGTACTGTTTGGCCTCTTGCTCTCTCCCAGCCTGGAACACTCTGGCTCTCCCTTCAGCCTGGAACACTTTGGCTCTCTCTTCAGCCTGGAACGCTTTAGCTCTCTCTTCAGCCTGGAACATTCTGGCTCTCTCTTCAGCCTGGAACATTCTGGCTCTCTCTTCAGCCTGGAACACCCTGGCTCTCTCTTCTGCCTGGAACACCCTGGCTCTCTCTTCTGCCTGGAACACCCTGGCTCTCTCTTCTGCCTGGAACACCCTGGCTCTCTCTTTAGCCTGGAACACCCTGGCTCTCTCTCAGTTTGGAATCCACTCTGGCTCTCTCTCAGCCTGGAATCCACTCTGGCTCTCTCTCANTCTGGCTCTCTCTCAGCCTGGAATCCACTCTGGCTCTCTCTCAGCCTGGAATCCACTCTGGCTCTCTCTCAGCCTGGAATCCACTCTGGCTCTCTGTCAGCCTGGAATCCACTCTGGCTCTCTCTCAGCCTGGAACCCACTCTGGCTCTCAGCGTGGAATCCTGTCTGGCTCTCTCTCTCAGCCTCTGGCTGATCAAATCCCCCTTCTAAATTGCTCCTGAGTGCAAGTGCACATATCCCAGTCAGGATTGGGTGGGCAAGGAACTCACCCTTTCACTTTCTTGGTCGGCTTTAGGGCCCTATAGTCCCTGGCTTTCTTCTCAAAACCAATACATCAATTAACACTTTCTTTTCCCTCGAGCCATTCTAACACTTTTGGGACACACTGTCCCTATATATATATTGTTATCTGTTTTTTTTTAATCTACAGTACTTGCATCCTATTGTAGTGATGCTCCTTTTTGACTTTTGCTTGCTCTGGAATTTTTAGCTGTTGGATGTCACCTGCTATTAGGACAAGATACAATTAACAAACACCCTAAAAAAGTAGGTCTGTGATTATCCTTAACAAACTTACCAGATGCAGTTTGTACAAAATCAACCCCTGTTGCTTTGTGTGTTACAACAGGAAGTGTCAGATTTGTGCTCCTGTACATTACTTTTATGGATAATAGCCCTCATAGGCCACCCATACTTTTTTTACAATGCCATGTAGGTCATTGAGCTATTTATGGTACTTGCTATCAATAAAACATCAATTTAGTGCACAGATAAATACAAAGAAATGAGTAAACTTATTTTATATTAGTAACTTTTCTATATCTGAAATACCCTGCACACTGGCAGAAACTTCAGCCAGTTCATGTGTTTGTCTAAATTCTGCAGTGGAATCTGACATTAAGAAGGGTAGATGTAGAAGTAAGTGACACAAATTCCTTTGCACAGATGCTTCTTCTTACACTCCTGTTTCATACACAGAGACTTTCAAGTGGAATGCAGGGTACCATGAACAGGGTTATCAAATCAATGCAGTTTCAGATAAGGGGAGTTTAGTTTTTCAGTAATGTTCTATTTACAAGGAGTCTTGATGAATAATATTGAACAATAAACAATGAATGTTATTGAAAAAATACACCTGACAAGCATTTGAAAGTGTTTACATTGTTGATGGCAGACATTTTTAAAGTGTTTTTGACTGCTAGATATAAACCAAAAAGTAGTAAAATAAAGGTATATCTACTCAAATAATTTGTATAGATTACAAGTTTATAAAACAGGAAACAATGTTTCTGTGCTTTAGCAGAGATCCCAGCGGAAGTGGATTTGTTCATTGGCGCCTAATTTTTTAACTGTGAGACATGGATCTGTTCAGTATGTGATACTTTCTTCTGGCTACAAAGCTGCTTTACATCTAAGTCACCCATGAAATTCAACAGATTGCATTTTTAAACATGCACCCTGATAAACACTGGCCATGGCAGTTAGTTTTATGTTTCCATTAAGGTTCTTATGGGATTTTAGGCACTGGCAGTTGGTTGGCTGGAGGCCTAACCTCCCAAAGAATGTAGCATTTGACCTTCAGTATCAATAAAAAGTTTTTTTTTCTATACTGTATTTATTAATGTAAAACTGGTGCCTCTGAAAGAATGACTTCGGAAATATCCAACTGATGTCTAGTTTGCTAAAATTTTGTTAGCTTTACACGGAAGATGAGGCTGCACTCATATGTTCCTCTTTGGCTGGGTTGTCAGAGAGGTCGCCTTCATGGCGGTCATCTTTTTTCTGGGAAATGTCACCCTGGAGAGAAGATTAAAGTTTTATGGAGGATATATAGACACTTTCATAAAGAGCATTGTCTGCTTTCTTTCTTGCTTTCTTTTTTTATCTTCCAGCGGCCTAGAAAGGAGCGAGAGTAAACCGCCTTGGTCGGATAATGCGATTGGCCAGAGGCATTTCAGAGCTGTCAATTTGCAACAATGCGCCGTAAATTTTTCCATCTGAGGATTGTGCTGGTGAAAACAGGATCAGGGAGACATATCTGCCATTCTTCTTCAGTGTCTGTCGCTTTCCTTTCCGTCTCCTGTAGTGGAAAAGAACATCTCTCACTGAAAGAGCCCTTGTCAAGTTTTACACAGCCTGTCCTGCTCAGGCTAAAACCGAGGCAACCTCCGTGACATATTAAATAGGCTAAATGGTTGACACCTTATATGTTGCAGAAAACCACCCAGATCAGCATATTGTATGGCTTTTGCTGCTATCTGCAAAGCACTTATATTACTTTTTTGTACTTAGTATTTTAAGAGGTAAGTTGTACTAAGAAGTAGTTGCATTTTGAATATAAGATTCAAATTTCTGTACTTGTAGTAGGTATGAACTAAATTCCTGTTTGTAGTGTTTTTTGTTTTTTTTTTCAAAGAACCCATTGTACTCATTCTAAAATTATTTTGGGAATGTGCTTCCATATTCTCTTTCTTTGTTCTATAATTTGACATACTAGCTCGAAATGTCACCTTACCTCAAAATAACCCTTGCAATTTTGGGATGTTTTCGACATCCTGCTTTGTGTTTGGTAATATCCTCCTTTCCATCTTTTTCTGTCCCAACCAATTCCTAAATCCAGATTAGGTTGCCTGGCCTTAGTCCACCTGCAGATTAACCTTATGATGTCTCTTCTGTCGTCCGCCAATTCCATGTTTAACCCCGATGTCCGCTAATTGCCGAATATTATGTGCAGCTTCTGTATCACGCGGCATACCCAATTTAACCTAGCTGGATCCTAATTAGCAAGTTACATTGATTGCTGTTACTGGGGTCTTACACTCTTGTTCTCTTTTGATTATGTCTAGGTAATTTTACCTGCATGACACCATTTTTAAAATTGCTATCAGACTAGTTACAGTTGTTTATCTGTCATCTTGTACTGTAGGCTAGCATTCATAAATGGTTAGTCAGATATCTAGAAGGCAAAGAATTAGTGCAGGTGCCACTAGTGTGGCGTTGTCACTGGCGCTATGAAGAGCAACCGGAAGGCAGGGCAGTGGCACAGCATCTGGACAATTAAATAATCTGTGTTGTCACCCTCCTCACATTATTTTACTTACTGTAGTAAGTTCTGCTTACTACAAATCTTCTGGCAAGTAAGATGCTCCCTTTATATGTTTCAATAATTAACTTTAAATAAACCATCTTTACCTAAATCATAAACTTTTCTTTTTGAAGTTTCATACATGCATATCTACAGGTGATCCAATCATATGCATGATACTGTATTGTTCCTGGTAGTGAGATAGTTACCTCTCCATCATAAGGTAAGAACTCCCAGCTTGATTGTATTATAGGTAGCAAAGAATGATGTCTTGTCTACGTGCAAAGGGTTTTGAGTGTCTCTTTGCTGTGTATAATTTTTTTTCTATAGTGCCATGTACAATCACTTGCATGATTCTTTAACTCATCTCCTATAGATTTTCCAACCCTGGTGACTAGTAATGGCCCCAGTAATGGGGGAGCTAGTGCACAACCAGTTTGAGGCACATAGATCCAAAGACGAGGGAATGAACATTCTCCCCAGTGATATATGTCTAAGCGCACTTTTGTTCTAGATGAAATAGCAGGCAGCATTTTTCATGGGAGACAGACACGTAGGAGTCATAAATCTCCCTGGGGTTTTCTGAAATGGTTTTATTCTTAGGTCCTGTCTGTCTCAGAGACTTTCCCAGGCCTCAGTGGAAAATTCAAGACCATCATTCATGGTTGGTCATTCCTAGCTGAATTACGATGTGACCTCGTCTATACTGTCAATTCTGCTACTTTGTGCCACGCTCTACCCCTTTCCGCTGTCTCCTGGTTGCCGTCCTGTGATTTCCACCTGTTCTCCCAAAACAGGGTCTTTCCACCTTTTAAAGATAGTTTTTATTGAGACACACGTCATCTTATATAGGGAATCCCACAGACCCCCATAAACAGCATCTGGTTACTGTGTTTAAAAAAAATGGGGGGGGAGGGGTTACACTCTAACAGGGTTTATGTGCCCAAATTGAAAGTTACATCTGAAACCAATACTTTTTGTTCCAAAGCTGTTGGGAATTGTGTAATCTTCGATAGAATGGGCAAGGGTTAGACTTTTTGTTGGTGCTTGCTGGCAGAAATGGCACCAGAACCTCCCTGCTGTGAATCTCTGGGATACCACTGGCTCTTTCTTACCTCTCCTCCCCAAGTCCCTTACCTTGTGAAGCAAAATTACCTAAATGCTGTCCGAATCCATTATCTTACAGATATAACAAAATGTTTACAATGGTATATTTTATAAAGCCAAAGGTTTAAAAAAAACTAAAGAAGGGGTTTCATATACTTTAGGCTATTTTTTCAGTGGGGTTTATAACTAGGGTATTTTTTATGTGTTGCATTGTGTTGGTTCTCATGGAAGCAGTTTGAGAGGTCAGAAAACTGCTACTTACAGTATCTGGTGGCCATCAAAATTCAACAACTATGTACTGAAGCAGTTATGAGGTATTTAGGAAGCAGCGAACTGCCATCTTCTGGGAAACCTTGTTTTTATGTAGTGTATAATAGAAAACAATCTAAGTTTTTGTTATACAGTATATTTACAGACATTGCAATAAAGTACAGGCAGAAAACAAATAGAAGAGTAGAAAATTCAGCTGCATAAGTAAAGATAGTGTCAGGACAGCAGCATCTCATGCGTCTCTCTACTCTCTGCTTGGTTCATATATAAAGTAAAAAAATTGATCCATATGAACAGAAAGGTTGACCTAGCGAGGGCCAAACTTTTCCGACCAACCAGCAACTAAATCCTTCTCTTTCCAGGCCAAGCACAGGCACCCATCACTCTCCAGAAACAAAATCTCCCTCTTCTGAGCGGCTGAATATTTCATGGCAGAGTAATAAATATTAAACAGTGCGGTCCGGCTGTCATCGCAGTAGAAGAAAGGAGACTGTGTCATGTTTCACGCATGTCGTCCTCTTTGTAATGTAGCTGTGTCATTTAGAAAATGACATGGCTGTTTAAAATGCTCTTCTGCAGGCCACTTTAATTAAAGCAGAGACATAATACTAATCTGCTGTCATTAATGAATTTTTAACCACCTCAGAGAACTAAGTGACAGGGAGGGGGAGGCGTTCACATTTTCTGGATATAATTTGTTGTGGTTTTAACTCTTTAGTGCATACTACTTCATATTATAGTCTGAACTCTAGATATTCACAGAAACTTGCCCCAAAGCACCGAAGCTAGGGGATTAACATAAAAACCAGGCAACTAATGTTTATAAGAAAAACAAATTTGTTACAGTCTTTATATATGGTTAGTATGGGCTTCCTTTTCTTTATTCTGTTCTTTATTCTGTTCTGGACTGGATTTTTTAAGTGTACCTTTATGTAAAAGAGCTACAGATAATTTGAACAAAATATTGTACACCTGAATGGAAAATTAGATTTTTGTTTTGGAGTCCATTGACCTCCTTTATATTATCTACATTAGGTATGGAAGTATAAGGTGACATGTGGCAAGTTTATGGACTTTAAAGTACCTCTTCTTGACAAGTATAAAATTAGCTCAAAACAATTTCCTACCTAGATGAGGATGACATAGCCCTCACCCAAACCCCTGTTGATACATTGATGTGCATCCTTGAAGACTGTTTCTTGCAATGTGTGATATGTATAGCTCAAGAGATTTCAGGAAGTCTGAATCCGAGATGATGGCATGGGATAAAATCTGCATTAGGAGAGAGACCATTGAGGAATTTGCAAGGGGCAAAGGTTAGAACCTCTATTAGTGTCCATTTCTGTCTTCCCACTGGGGAAACTTTCAACCACTTCCTTTCTTGGCAAAAATGGTAATATTCTAAGACCTTTACAGTCCATTCACAAGTAAAGCTACATACACACGTTCAATTTTTCTCGCCCGATAATCTGCTCAGGGTGGATATCGGGCGAGAATCTGGCGTGTGTACAGCCCGGGTCATTCATCATCTGTGGATCCGTCCTGGCGGATCCACGAACGATGAACGACGAGTGATCCTAATGCAAGGGAAGCGGGAGAGCGCGCAGCAGGGTGTCGCTCCGTCGCTCTCCCCTTCCCCTCTCCATATAGCAGAACGGTGCTGTATGTACAGCACTCGTTCGTGCATTGTGCGGTTCTTATCGTTGGAAAGGATTGTAAAAGAATGACAATGACAAGAATTGCACGTGTGTATGCGGCTTAAGTCCAGTGTTCTCCTAGTCCTTTTAGCTGGGTACACCACCTGATACTTTTCAATACCCACCTGCCTGTTTTAGGGTGGTTACTGATGAGTTGGGTCACAATACATGGGCTGCCACCCTCCTACAATTTCTTCCCAACCAGCTTAAAATGATTTCTGTTGTGAACACTGAAGTTGTTATAATGCCAGACTGGAGTTCAGGAACATAATTACGGTATCATCTGATTTCTTCTGTACAGCCCCTTCAATTTTATGGCGATCACTTAGGCGTCAGTGTGTTGTATTGAAATGTTATCAGTGCTGTAAATGATGAAAAAGCCACAGAGAAGTTAAGATATAAGCTAAGATCCTTTTTGGTGCTCTGTAGTGATGGTGGTGGTCAGTGGCACACAAAGTATAGCTATTGTGAGCTGCGTGGCAGGCAAGAAGGGGGTTAATATTTCAGCCGTTCCCTGCAGAAACTTGCCTTACAACAGAGACTAATAACTGTTTATTTCACAAGGCCTAATTGCTTTCCAAGTATTAAATGATTCCAAATGATTTGCGTTCTCAAGCTTCAGCAGCCGGAACAATTCCGAGACAATGTCTGAAAAACCTGTCTGTAGATTTTAATGTTCTTCACTGTGTATCTGACTACCAAATCTACCTTCAGAATATCTCTGTCCCATGTGAATGACATCCACTATTATTACACAGAAACAATAAGATCTGAGTTTATATTTGTACTCTGACAATAGAGCTTTCCTCTAGATAATTCTGCTGTAGTTGTACTAAGAGACCTCTAATACCCTGACTATAAAAATAATAATATTATTACATTACATTAGAGTGCGTTGGCACAGTGAATGATGTGAATTGTTTAGGTAGAAATGTGTGCTTACATTACTGTTTACTTATTTTCTATTTATTGCCAGTTTGGGGGTCATTGCCAGTATCCATGTGAGAAAGAATTTATTTTGGAGTGTATTGCTTTGTGACACAGGTGTGTTTTGGGTAATCTGAGTGAAAAGAAGTCAGAGGAATCGGCATTTGGAGGCCAGGGACATTTAGCCTTGTCTCTACTCTGTCCAATCCTAAAAATGTTTTGACTTGAATTGTTCTTTAAGTTCTATTGTGCTGAATTTATTAGTAAATGTAATCTATAACTTGTAATCATCAATCAGAAATAACAGAGAGGTTCAAAAAAGCCCATGCCTTTATCTTTTTGTATTCCATGCCTCTGCTTTGCTGCATTCCATAAATTTGGAAATAAAGTGCTACACCTAGATATTAAGATTAGGATATTAAGATCCTTAAAGCCTATTTCATGGTACGATCAAATGAAAAAAAACTATACACGAAAGCCAATGCATTTGAGGGAACAAGCCTACCCCTTCATTAGTGCTAAATAGGACACACAAATAAAATCCATGTAAATAATGCATAATTATTTAGAGCTCTTTATCTATGGGGAGAGAGTGAAATGCATTACTAGTAAAAATAATAGACACAATCATAGATTACTGATGGAATATTTTACAAATTGAAGACAAATTGGTGATAATATAACTGATCATAATGCAAAAGAGCAATAAATTAAAATAGATTTATATCTATGTTTCTATCGTGTTTTTCTTTCTACCAATAAAAAATATTATTAAAAAAAATAGATAAAATATGATATGTATTCTGTGTGTCCTCCTGCCTCCTATGTATCTATCTTTTTACACGTCTCAATCTTTGTAACTGTCTTGCTTTAAGCCATGGCTTTTCTTGTCGCACAGTTTTGTCTTGCTGCTGATATCTAGTGATTTTTGGAAGTTGTCCTACTAAAGAATTGTTTTGTTCATCCAGTCCTGGGATTTACATAGCCCTTCTTAGACAGCAAAGCCAGAGTGGTGATTTGGCTGCTCTCTGCTAAAGTTAAGCAATACTGCCAGATCATCTCACTGTCTACTGTGTATGAACAGACAGTGAAAAAGCAGTAAAAGTGTAATGTCTTCTCTGCCTTCTATTTTTGCCTGCACGTGTAAATGCAGAACACCTGATAAGTCCTTTATATTCCTCCCGCCTCCATTTGAAATGCTGCTGTACTGGGGATTACAAAAAGTCAAAATTAAAATGTGTATGTTTTTTAATGTATGTTTAATATGTTTTTTTTTATATATTCGCTTGAAATTTGGCTCTACATGCCTTATAGAGTGATTTGCATTTTTGACACTAGTTAGAGGTGTTGTTTTACTAGTGTCTCATGCTAGTATTTTGAGCATACAGAAAAATTAGGTGATTGGAGGTCCTGATGGGTCTTTACATGGGCAAAAGTGAGGGGTAATAGCAGTGAAGAAGGAGGACTTACTCATGGCTACTAAGTTTTATCTGTTATTGTTCAGTAATACATTGCCGTAAACTCTGTGGTAGTGTAAACTAAAGCTGGCAGATTGTGCAGTTTTCGCTGTTGTCAGTAATGCTGGAGATTTGCATGCAATCTGTTTTGATTTGTTATGGTTCTTGAGTACATAAGGACAGGTGGATGGATTAGTTTTAATAATAGTTGTTTGGATTTGAATTTCTAATTTTAGCAGAGTCGAGATATAGATGTTATTGTGCATATGTTCTGTGCAAATGATTATCTGATTTGTTTCCCTGCAAAGTAATGAGATGAGTATATTGGGGAAGACATAGGGCAGTATCACAGACATTGTCTATACTAGTCTGACTTGCTGAAAATGCAGTGTTTAAAATATAACCCCCAGTTGGCTGTTAGATGAGCCTGCTGGTAGAATATATTACAATATAAAATACTGTAATGATAGCAGAGCATTTCCTGAGCTTGTATGGCTCCCAGTGGAATGTGGTGTGATCCTGTCACCAAGCAGGAAAATAGACCTTTTTTCCTGTGTGGCAGGACTGCAGAGCTCATGGGTGTTACTATCAGCCACAACTACATAGCCAGCAAGGAGACATCAGATTTCATCTTCTTTATCCATCTCTCCACATCTGAATTTCACAATGGAGTCTAAATAAACATCATCATAATGCAGAGGTCCTCCATAAATTGCATACCCCCCCAGCCCCAGGACATAATTATTATTATTATTATCATATTATTATCATATTGTATTTCCAAAAGTTTACAAGACTCTGATTGCCCCATGTAACAGACACCCCACTTTCAGGCTTATTTCTGTTATTCATGATATTATTAGAAGATATTACAATAACATATTTAAGACAGTTACACTAGCAGTAAAATCACAGAAAAAGCAACTCAACACATCAAAATGCACAAAAACACACTACTATGGTGCATTGCATTAGTGCATATCTGATTTTTTTTTGTCTAATCTGGTGAGTCTGCAGCCCATTTATTTAAATTGTGTGTTTTGAAGATGTGTTGGGGTGCCAAGCACTCTTGAATAACAGTTTTTTTTAAAATACCTAACATGCATGACCACAACACATGTGGTCTGAATGGGCAATTGTGGAGGGACAGGGTTTGGAGGGCTTCGGAGTGGTTTGGAGTTGCTTTTAATAGTTGGGTCAGAACTTTAAGCTTGTATCTACCAGGGGTCTATAGGCAGACTTTGGCTTAAATTCAGGAATTCCCAATTATCTTCAGGCAATCTCAGCTTCCAGCATGCAGGGAACAAGCCTGCTTCTGTCTCCACATCTGGAAAATGTTACACTGGGGTGTGCTGAGTGTAGTCACACAGAGACTGACCCCCCCCCCCTCACCTCCACTAAACCGCCATCATCTTAACCCTTCCTTTGCCTTCTCCACCTACCCTCTAATGCAGGGGTGTCAAACTAAAATACACAGAGGGCCGAAATTAAAAACTTAGACCAAGTCTGGGGCCGAACTTGAAATTTATTGAAACAATTTATGAAGTTTACTACTTCATCCATAACTAACAAAAGCAAACCCCTCTACACACACTTTAAGGTTGAAAAGGTTATTTCTATCTATCTATGCAGTCGGTGTGTTGTTCATCCTCTCACATCAAAAGTTTGTCTGACACTAAATATTACACTATGCATTCTCTAATGGATTAAAACAAACACAATGCCCCTGGTAGTCAGGCACCCTGTGATCATTGCCCAGGCTTTATGTCACATGATGGGTGTACAGGAATAATGTCTATGTATTGCATGTGTTGAAAATGATCATGTGAGGTGGTAACGTGAGCGGGAGGGCAGGCCAGATGTAGTTCATTTCCGGAATGTATTGGGGGGCCAAAAAAAAAGGACCTTGAGGGCCAGTTTTGGCAGTTTGACCTCCCTGCTCTAATGCTTTCACTTCTTCCTTCTTACTTTCACCTTACCAACATTTCTTTAAAACCTTTCTCTCTCCTTCAACTCAGTAGATTGTCTTTGGTAAAACACTTTCAGACCATTGACAGACATTTAACACCTTCACTTTATGGCCTGCTTCACCCAATCTAACCTGCTTTAACTCTCCCCCTTCCCCTACCAGACCTTCCATCTCCTACATCAACAGTTTGTCATAACCCTACCCATTTCATTGTATCTACTGCTATCAACTTGACTCTTTCATAAACCTATTCTGGACCACTATTTACCTGCTCACTTACCTGCCTTTACTTAAACCCTTGTTTTACCCTACCTACCCACCATCAACCCATCTGCCCCATCAATAGCTATTGGTTTAACACTTTACGTGCATGACATACCTTCACTACATTAAAGGCCTGGGTCCACAGGTTTCTGACAATGAAATTAATTTTAATACCTTTTGAGGTCAATCAGTGCTCATTGACAAGTGCATTTTACCTGCATTTCACCTTTTGGTGACCTGCATTTGACCTTATGTAAGCAGGGAGTTGTAAACCTGTGAACAAAAGCCTGTCGACACAGGCCCCAATCCTTTCTTAGTCCAGTCTTACCTGCCTAACCCAACCCCTTTCTCTCTTTAACCTTTATTGTTCTACGACCACACGCTGCCATAGCTTTAACTTTTGTATTATATTAGGGAACATGGGACTTAATGACTAGCACTCTTGCCTTTTAACACTGGGGTCCTGGTGTAAATCTGGGCCAGTACACTTATCTGCATATAGTTTGTATTTTCTCTCCATCTTTGCACAGTTTTCTATTGGGCACATCAGCTTCCTCCCTCTGCATTCATTCCACTCCACACAAACATGCATGTAGGTTAACTGGCTTCCCCCTTTTCCTAAAAAAATAGAAATTGGCTTTAGACAGGGTTAATGACTTATTAGAGTTAGTAACATGACTATGGACTTTGTAAAATGCTGCCTAATATGTCATATAAATAAAAATACATTAAAATAATATCAATAAAACGTCAAGCTGTGCATGGACACTAAAGCATCCGTGCAACTGTCCCCTGATGTCTAGCTGGATCACAAAAAAACAAAACAAAACAAAAA
Organism: Pyxicephalus adspersus; assembly: GCF_032062135.1. Taxonomy (NCBI): domain Eukaryota; kingdom Metazoa; phylum Chordata; class Amphibia; order Anura; family Pyxicephalidae; genus Pyxicephalus; species Pyxicephalus adspersus. The sequence continues at coordinate 46,462,219 of NC_092871.1, forward strand.
AAACGACACAGACTCTTTTCCAATTGTCCCTTCTTCATTGAGCAGAATAATGTTGTTTGTACATTCTGCCCTGGAAATCACATTTAAAAAAAAATCATTTCTAGAGAGAATTATTGCACCTCTCGTTGCTTGGGGCTTTACAGACTTACCTTTACTGTCTCCATCCATTGCTGCCACCATTATCCTTCTGTAATTGCCTCCTGCTTACCTCTACTAACTTAGGCCTTGCTTTCTTCCCAGCGTTACTTTGTCACACCGACAGATGAGCATTAACTTAAGTCACTGCCCCTGATTCATCAATAAAATCCGCGCTCGCTGGAAGCGCGAAAGTACGCGCGGCCATCGATCGCGGATTACCGCGGTCCGGACTCGACGCGGCTCCGGCCGCGATCTTTTTCAGTTGCTGAATAGCGCGATCGCGTACGATTTCGGATCGCGAATACGAATGCGCGACCGATAATCCGATTCTGCTTGATGAATCAGGGGCACTATGTCATCCTAATTCCTCACCTCTTTCACTGAACCACCCCTCCTTTGCTTTCATTATGGAGAATTATTAAAAGTGTCTATTCACTGAAAAATTACTGAAAGCAAGAACTGAAATTTTTCTTTAAAATTTGTTCAAACATCCATTGTTAGAAAACTTTAACTGTCACACTGTGTTAAAACATGTCAGAAAAAGTGATTCAAAGCTCAGGGAGTAGATGGTTGATTGGCAGTTTTAAGGATTAGGGAAACTAGAGGGGGTGGTTGGATGGTGGAGCATGTGTCCAGAGCTTGTGGTTGATTGGCAGTCATTAGAAGAGTTGGGCGGAAGCTTTCAACATGGTGTTGCTTATCATTTTACAGTAAGTGGATGATTGTTAGCTCAGATAGGGTGTAAATATGGGTGGTCAGTCCTAGAAGGTCCATCAGTTAGGGAGGCTACTAAGCTAGGGTGTCGTCACATCTACTCTGCACTGTTATTACCAAAAATTATTGTCATGGGGTGGTGCTACATGAGGATTCTATGCAGCGTGCTGCGATACACATATTACATGGTTGTACCATATTACATGGTAATACACATAAGTTGTTTCTTGTTAGGTTTGTTCTTTATGTTTTTGCGTTACACATCTCAACAAATTGCATTATTTCCTGTCCCATTTTTTTTCCCAGTCCTTTCCTGGCAACTTCGGTCCAGATGATGTTTCACACCCTCCTCTTACATCTGTCTGTCCATCTGCTTTCTGCACCTCTTCACTTTTATCTCCTGCTATTCTGACCATTCTGAATTCACCCATATTTCCTTTTATCACCTACCCTATGGGAGAGATGTCACACTGATAGTGGTCCAAAGACGTCACTGTATTCAGTGTAGAACTGATAAACATGAGGCCTAGGCCAGTATATTTTGTATGCCCCGGCAGTCCACACACAAAGGAATGCAGCTTCCTGACATATTTTTCTTGAGGGGGCGGAGCAGGCATGCATTCACAACTATTCCATAAAGGGAACATATGGTAGAAAAAACAAAACATATCACACACATGGAAATGTGTTTAAAGCTGAAGTCCAATAAAAAGTTAGACCTAAAAGTAAAATGCATGTATAGGAACTTTTGTCTAGCAGTAAAATAATATGTATTTTGGTCTATCCAGTCTGATACTTGCAGGTCACACCCCTGTTCTGTGGCTGGGCAGTGAAATATGAAATAGCACACTAATCAACTTCCCTATCTTTTATCAGCTTGCTCTTTGCAAGCACAGCAAAATGGACTAGTTCCTTATGCTGGGTCTCCCTCACATAGTCTGAGTTGTACTATACAGGAACATAAATGGATTGATATCAAGTCATATTTAGACGTTTATACTGCTGGTGTTTAAAAAAAAAAAACATTTTTTGGACTGACGTCTACTGGGTTTACTGGCATCCCTCAGGATTGCTGGGACCTGAATAACCCTTCGTGCGTGAGCTGCATTTTGTCATCCAGGCCTGGTCAACCAAGATGTCCGAAGACTCTACACCCAGAAGCGGAATGTGGGAAGATGGCAGTGCCCACGCAGGAGCGAAGACAAGTGAGTATGAATAAAAAATTGGCATCAGGGAATGTTTAGTTCTGCTTTAAGACACAGTCTTCTGGAAAGGTAGTAAAAATGGGCCTCAGTGATACCCTATTTTTGAGTGACTTGAGTCAATTTAGCAAGCACAAAGTCATTGTGAGTGGGGTTTAGAAGTTCTACATTATTTGCATATTGGCTCTTCCCAGCTTTAGGAACAATAGTAATAGTTTATCTTTGGAGGGAAAAGCTTTTGCTGTCTGGTTGGGGTATAGTAGGAGGAAATTTGAGTGTTACTTAAAGAGAAACTATACTCAAAACGCAAAAAAAACGGACCCTAAAACACACTTTTCTTTAATCCTGCAGGGCAGACCGATCACTCCGGGGGTGTCTATCTGGTCCTGCATTGTCCTGACAACCGTCCAGGAGCTGGCGCTCTGGGCGCCACCATCTTCATTTTCTTTTCCGGGTTCTTTATCCTACGTCACCCGACCCAGGCGCGAGATCGGGTGACCTAGGATAAAAAAAAATTTGCCGATCTCACTGTGCATGCGCAAGATCGGCAAATTTTTCACTTTAACCAAAAATGCTCCTTCTGGGCATGCCCAAGATGCTAGGGCATGCGTAGAAGGAGCGCCCAAAAGCCTTGCGGGATGCCTGATGTAAGTATCATGGAAGGCTTTGCGCTCCCAATTTTTCTCGACCCCCCCTTTTCTTTTCTTTTGGGCGTTACATGTGTTGCATGTAAAAAAAAAACAGAATTTTTACCCTAAAAGGATTCTCTTTCCTTTTATTGCAGTGAAAATTTCGAGGATAGGTATGCTTCAAAACTGCACAATGTGTGATAGTTACCTTGCTGTCCATGCACAAAAATTGTATTAAATAGATACATGGTTTTCAAATGGTGCAAATCTGACACACATGTCTGTTCATCCTATAAATTTATTATAAAATGTTTGTGTCCCGGTCAGTTCGTGGTGTCACTAAATGTGGTGCAGTGGTTCTGGTGCCTCTTTTTGACATGAATCCTTTTAGGTTTCAATGGCAGCTTTTTGGGGTGAGGCTGTTTTGATAGGAAGCAGCATGGCTGACAATTTTTTTATAAGCAGGATGTTCTTACAGCAGTGACAGCGCTTCAGAGGAAAAGAACAGCCACCTATTGACACCGACCTCCTGAAAATAGCCGTGCTGGAAGCAGACTGGGATTGGGGGGGGGGGGGGGGGTTGCTGGCAGCTGATATAGCACAGCTTTAGAAAGTGACTGTGACGTCGCCGGACACATCGTCTGCTATTTGCGTGAGAGCCGACACACTTGGATGTAAACAAACAAGGCCGGTGTCCCCGGCCTAGCAGGATGTGTCAAGCGCCTTCTGCTCTGAAAAGCTGAAAAATTGGATTTTATCTGTGGAAACATTCCGATCTCCAATGTGAGGACTGCGCTGTTTATTCCCAAGCAGAATGAAGTTCGTAATGGCAATGACCTACATTTCTGATTACTATAAATGGGATGTCAGAAACGGCTTATTAAAGAGGACCTCCACTAATCTCTCTCAAAATTACAATTGAATATTAACTTATCTTTTATCCCAACAAAAAATATGGAATGGCCCCTATATTTCAAACTACTACTCCTCCATGTTCTTCTGTCATTTCAGATTCTCTTTTGATTTGGTAGCCTCAAATTCTTCAATGTGTGGATAAACTATCTCTTGCTTCTTAGTAATGACTCGCCACCATGATGACTGGTCTAAGTTAACAAAGAAAAACTTTTTATTACAAATATAGTGGGGAAAGCCAGAGAAAGCAGACACAGGAACTGTTTGCTGCTTGAATATCATGGACAATTCTATCCCGGCTAAAGAAACATTTTCACTTTATTGCCCTAATCTTCTTGGTATGAGGAACTTGGGACCAGGTGAAATCACTGGTGCATAGTGATTGGCTGTTCTGACAAAAACGCCTTCATGTTGGGTCAGGAAAAATGCCCTCATCCCTGTATGTGCTGAAAAAAAGGTGAAACATAAGAAAGTTAGGTAGCAGCAACCAGAAGGTGGCTTTGAACTTAACCTGTTTCTTTGCCTCGTATGGGGCTACAAAAAATGGAAGCATTCAGTAGTAATCCGAACCACTGAAAACTGCCAGGATAGTCGCTCTCAGGCACATAGTAAACGGCTACACAGTTCAATACGTTGGCATGTGTTTTCCTTGCGTTGGCAGTGGCATTTATTCCTCCAGAGGAGGAAAAGCAGCTACATCGCCAGAGGCAACATGTTGGTTCCAGAAACAGTGCTGCAACCCCCCAGCAACATTAATGCAAATGCAACCGCTTACAAACACTTATACAAAGTGGTTCCCTATCACTTTCATACAGTTGAATGGGAGAGGTTGGAAGTATGGCTGAGCAAGTCTAAATAGGGGCCTTGGTGAGCCACTAGCTTAGAACAAGCTTGTGCACCTTTTGTGAATGTGCACATTTTTATTCAAAGTCTTTGACTCACCCATTAGTAAATAAAGGATAAGGATGTCATCAATGTAGATTGCTCTTCTAAAATCAAATTTGCAATAGCAGCTGAGCACTACCTGCTGTTTTGTAAAAAGAAGCGTTAGATTGCTTGTAGATTGTAAATCCCCCCTGACTATTGGGGCCACTCTCATGTCACCCCCACCTTCTTCTTGGCTGCTGAAAGTTACCTTTGAAGTTCTGCCAAAATATTTGATTAATCTCCTTTTCACCATTGCCCACACTTTGTAACCAGGCTGTAAGCGCTTTTAAAATGTTTCTTTCAACTTTTAATCTTATAAATGTTTTTGCACCTTTTTTTTCTTAGAATAGATTCCTCTTTTAATGTTTCCGTCACAGACGAACACCCCTGCTTTTTATCAATCGTTTTTAGGCCGGATAAATCCAGGCATGTGTATGAATTTTCTGAGCCTGACTTCAGGGTGTAGAGGGATGGGAGGTGCTGAGTGGCGAGCAAAGGCCTAAAGCACAGACAGACTTGGCACATTGGTGCTGCTTAGGACATCCTAATTCCTGCCCCCGTCTTTCAGGGGCGTAAAAGTGCTTGCGGCATGCGGCTAGTGATCAGGGCTACCTTGTTCAGCAAGCTTGTATCCCTTTATGTGGCTGTATGTTATTAGAGGATTAACAGCCTTAAGGCCTGTTTGGAGGCTTACTAAGATTGGCATCCCCATGTACAGCCAGGCCCATTAAAGTAGGATAGAAGGCCCTAGAATTGTAAAGATATCCCCCTCGCTTTCTAATGTGTTTGGGGGGGGGGGGCCTCTTTATTGCAGTGATTCAAGCACACATATGTATTGACCCTTTGGCGTTCCTTAAAGGGAAGCTCTAATCAAGGTGCATGATTAATGTTGCAGTAATCTGAAAACACTACTTCATAGAAATAAAGTTCTTCAGGAAAAGTGAGTACATAGAAGAATACAAAAATTAGAAAATGATTTAGCGTGACCTTCTGAAATAAGTAAATAGAGCCAATAGTTATAGTTTACCTGTCTATTGCTATTTTTCCCCAGAGTTTTGGATCAAATGTTGAATTGAAATGTCTGTAAGTTTTCATTGTTGTCTGTGTCCGTTCTGGGAGGAATTTTTACCTTACTCACTTCCTGTGGGGTCAGTGAAACCACTAATTTTCTGTGAGAAGTCTTGTATTATTATTTTTATATAAATTTGTTGGCATACAAGTTCACAGTTTCTTCAAGCACAGAACCTGTTTTAGGTTTGTGTTATCTTATGTTCCCACAAGGAAATCTTTTCTTCACTTCATGTTCTGCTGACAATAATCTCCTTTTGAACAGTAATGAAGGCAGCAATTAAAATTAACAATTTTCTAACCCTTACTCCTCTATTCAAAAAATGATAGTTTTGGAGTCTTTATATATCTGCTTATATATGGGTGGCTCAGAGGTATCATTCTGGCCTTTGCAGTGCTAGTTCCCAGGTTCCAATCTCGGCCATGACATTATCTGCATGGAGTTTGCAGGTTCTCCCCATGTTTGCGTGGGTTTCCTCCCACAATCCAAAAACATGTAGTTAGGTTAATTTGCTTCCTCATTCAAAAATTGACTATTCCCCCCAAAATTGACCTTAGATTGTATTAACGACATATGACTATGGTAGGTACATTAGATTGTGAGCCCCCTTGAGGGACAGCTAGTGACATGGCTAAGGACTTGTACAGCACTGTGCACACTTTCTCTCTGACCTCCACTACTATGCTGGCAGACAGCACTGCACTGCAGGGAAGACTTCCCTTGACTATTCCCATGTGTTGAGAGTTGGTGTGTCTTTCCTGGTGACACAGATGGATAGTTGGTAAAATGTAGTAAGACTTCAAATTCCTAAAACAATATTAGGGTTCTACTATGTAATTAGCTGCATATTTGAAATTTCAGATGGTAATTGGAACATTGACCTGGAAGTTATTTATAAAAATATAAAGACATTTTTTCATATTTCATTATACAGATTTGAGTATACTATATGTCATATTGATGTGTGTGGAATATGCTCATAGATGTCGCAATATTCTCTTGACATTTCCAGCATTGCACCTTACCACTTTTGATCCTTTACACCGCTTCACAGAAAAGTGAACGTTTGAGCAACTCTAGCTGTCTGAGAAGGCTTGTTGACTTTCTATAAAATTAACAAAACAGCCCGATGATCACAAGTGATTTTGAAAACCGCAGTTGCAGTTGTTAGATAGATATCTGCCGCTCCTTGTATTATTAGTGTGAGCATCAAGATCAGAGCAGTCATTGTCCAATGATGGTGACACAAATTACTTTTTGTTCTGTGTTGAAGAAACTCATTATTGCCATCTAGATGTCCAGGGCGATTGTTGAAATCTGGAAGATTTTGTGGAATTAAAATTCTGTTTATATTCACACTCAGATAATTCTGAATTTTACCTCTTAAAATATGTTAACAGAGGATAGAGGGAACACTCAGGGTTGTTTTATTGATAGGCTTGTGTTACCCAGAGCCATAGACAATTTGGTTATGCTGAATGTATCCTTATGGACACTCTCATATTGCAGGTTTTATCTCGGTCATGCATCAGATATTCGCCACAGGGCACTCCATGCCAGCTGTTTCCAGTAATATGGCAAAGCTGGCAGAGATTACTGGGAAGTCTGTAAACTCGCAGTGAAAATAAAAGCCCAATTAGTGTCTTATCTCTGTTTTTTTTCCTGGGAGCCCATTGAAGGAAACAGCAATTTAATGTACGTTCCTTGTCCTGTAAGCGCTCACCACAGAATTACATTTGCCTGTTACAAGTTATCCATCAGAATGCTGCACAGGTGTCTATCCAGGGCTGCTGTAAAGTCTTCTGCAATAGGCAATTATCTTGGCGCAGACTCCACTAATTACCACACCGCCAAATTTTACCTAATGGGAGATAGATATTTTTCAAGTAATGAATAGAGTTTTCTATTTGCCTGTAGATGTATATGATTCTCTCATTTATTATTAAAGTTTTCAACACAGCAAGGCAGGCTGGACTCAAGTTTTGGTGTCACTAATGGTAAATAAGACCATTTCACTCGCCCTTCCTGCATTTAGGTGGGTGGGTAGTTCAAGCTGCAGAAACTCTTCACTTAAGATGATAAATAAAATTGCAAATTTAGGACAATGTCCCACGCTTACTCTCCCTGAACAAATGTTTCGTTTCCAGTGGTGGGAAAGTGGAATCATTAGAATTCATTGTGGACTTTTTATTTCTAAAGTTGCCCTAGGTTTGGGGTCTTGTGGCACAACCTAAGCATTCTTTGCTCATTGCTGTACAGCACCTACAGATTCATATTAGTTGTATACTTTTTAATGAAAAGTTCATTGTAAAGTGTATATATAAATCAGCATTGCTTTGCTATATTGGAAATCAGTATTGAATAAAAATATTTCTCTGCCCATGGTGTGTCTGCCAAATTGTCACTCAGGTTGGTGGACATAGTCCAGGTGTTGCAGTAATCATACTGGAGGTAAGGTGGAGATTTTATGGGAAGATATTAAAATTATACAGTCACGTTACAACCTTTCTATCTCCACCCAAACACATAAAATATATTGTATTACTGTTTTATTCACTTTATGTGCAGAGTGATTTTGGCTGCATTTATGGATAAGCTGACCAATCGCTATTGTTAATATAAAAATAGGCCCACCAAAGTTTGCTGAGAGTAATGCGTCTTTTTGAGTGCTTTTCTGCAAACAGATTTTCTATCTCTCTTTTATTCACTTTTGCCTTTCTGTCTTCCATCCTGCACGAAAATATTTATTGATGTTTGGAATTGTTCCATTACCTTTTGTACAGGTCCGAAACAGGTTGTCCAACAATTATATACCATTTATTGAACTAAAACCCTGTGCAGACATCAGATTTCTGTCACAGGGAGCAATCCCATTTGATAATTTTTAGTGGGGGGGGGGAGAGTGGCGCCTGTTTTAACCCTCCCTGTCTGTCAGGGGACAGCTGTGCCAGGTTTTCGTCCAAGATGATCACACCTGTTACTATCATACACATAATTTAGGAGCTTGCAGAAACACCCGCTACCATGAGTTATGCTTGGTAAAGTTATACAAAGTAGTGTGGTGGTTAATAGTATCATTCTTAGTTTATATGTCTGAATCTGGTAATCCTACAGTGTTTTCATGAAGATATTGGAGGAGCTTCATTGAAGAGTCTTTATTGAAGAGACTTAGGGGGCATGTTTTGTTGCTTAGCAGTGTAAAAAGGACAACACAAACTTAAAACCATTTTTCAGCACGTCAAACTCTATAATGCACCATCATCTCCTTGGTGTACCCATGTTGGAGATAAAATGAATATGCCCTTTTTTTAACTTGATCTACCTATAGACTAAATTGATAAAAAGTCATTTATCCCACAACTGTTTTGAAAAGCCTCTGGGGATCTTTACATCAAAGCTGCGTATATACGTTCAACAATCATTGTTGGAAACGAACGACTAACCATCGTTCGTCCGATAATCGTTAACAAAAAAAGTGCACAACGCCGCCTATGAATGAGGATTGTCGCTGGAAACGAACGACCGTCCCGGCCGATCTGATTGGGCGACGATTGTTTGCAATCTATTGTGTGTACGGTTGTTTAGTGATCGTGTATTGTTCTGTGATACACTTTCTCCTTTACATGTCACTTCCTGCATTGTTCAAATGAATGCATCTAGCGTGCGTACATTATTGGAGGATTATATATGAATCAACGATCGTAACGCTACAGCATGTACAGAATTGTGCACATGACGATCCTTCAAAATAATCGTGCATTATCGTTGATCTGTCACTAGTCATTCATTTTCTAGCAACAATTATTGCACGTGTGTACCTAGCTTAAGACTTGAGATATAATGCAGAGATTTGCAGGGTTTGAAAGGGAGTGATGGGCTTTTTGTCTGAAAACTCCACATCTTTAGGAATAAATCCAATCCTTGCATCTCTCTGAAAATGGATTTACAGGTTTCTCATCCATCCAATTGCCAGCATCTGTCTTGTTGCTTAAGGTACCACCAGAAAATGTACCACTTTCCACAAGTCCATATTCCAAAATTATATTTCCTCCAGGTATCCTGACAGGTAATAGTGAATTAGGCCTCACTGCTGCAATACATTTTGTAACACATTAATGGGAAATAAAGATTTATTTTGTCCTGCTTGCACCTTTAACTGGGACAAAAAAGATGGGAAAATCCAAAACATTATTGATGACCTAGGAACAGCAGATAAGGGGATCTGTCAATGAGATTTCTGTTGTTTTGCAGCTCTTTGTAATAGGACACAGACAGAAGAATAGCCTGGCAAAAGTTCTGTCCAATCTATACTTCACCCAAACAAAGCAAAACTAGACTGGGGTGTGAATTAAGGGTTGCCTGTGGTACACATTGTGCTTTGCCCCTGTGAATAATGAGGCTCCAGGGTACCTGTCCAGCCTGCTCTTATGGGAAATTCCACTTCTCACACCAGAGCTTCTGATCATTCCCTATCCAGATAGACAAGCGGGTCAGTTGTCAATTGTGCTTTTTAGTGAGGAACTGTTTGTTCCGGTCAAGTTTCAGTTTAGGGGTTGTTTTTTTTAGCATTATCATTGAGGATATTCCTGTATTGACACATAGCAGGTGACCCCATCCTAGGAGGCTTGTCATTTTCCTCTCAAAAATGTTGCATTTATTGGATAGCACCTTCCTAGAAATTTGAATGGGAAGTAGGACTGTGCCTTCCATCTGACTTTTTAGTAAAAGACTCTTGTCTAATTGTTTCTGGTTACCTGTCTGTGGCTTCAAATATCGGTACTCTGAATCCTCACACCTCTGTGTAAGTAATGTTCTAACTAAATGTCATGATGGCTGACAGTAGTTCAGTGACGCACACAATGAAGAGAAGTGAAGGCTAGTGAGTTGTGTACAAAAATTTGCATGCCTCCCAGCATCCCGGTTATACAGAACATGCCTGCTATAATTATTGGAATCATACATCCTATAATTATTTTAATGTGAAAAACAGGTGGTCAGGTATTTATGGTAAATATACGTAGGACATTTTCTATAGATATATGTTAGATGCACAACTACAGAAATGATAAGGATTATCCATTTCAGTAACAATGATCAGGCTGGAGCTGTTGTATAAAACTTGTATAATTTGAACAAGTAAAAAGATTTTAACTATCCTAAACTAATAACAATGCTTTTTGACTGTTTAATTGCATGGTAGTTGGAAATACTCTACACATAGGCCCTGATTCATCAATAAAATGCGTGTACGCTGGACGCGCGCACGTTCGCGCTTTCAGCGAGCCGGTTACCCGCGGTCCGGAGCCGAGTGCGCTCGTACACGTGCCTTCACTGCCAGCCGGATTCCTGCCTTGATAATAATGAGCAATAGGGGTCGCGAATCTGCCAATTAAGGCGATTAGATTTCAGCTGCGCGATTAAGGAGGATCTGTTAAGCTGTCAATGATGAGATCATGGCAATTAATTAGCGCACACCTGCTCTCTGTTCTGTGCTTATTTACAGTCCTTTACAGGTCAATTAGAATCTTTAATGCTTCATCTTCTTTTGG